>NW_026932662.1:0-51871 GCF_032062105.1 Saccostrea cuccullata
CTCATTTCATATCTTGAAGATTAACACTATAATTTATCTCCATACAATATAATATTTATATACTTTAATTCCTTTAAAAAATTATTCTTTGTGAAATATCAGGATACCGGTATAAACATTATACAAGACATACATATATAGTTTTATCTTGGTCAAATGGAGTTCCAGGTTACGAACTTTGACTTTATACTGTATATGAAAACGTTTACATTTGAAAGAAGAGAGAGTATGAAATTTTCATTTATGGTATTTGATTGATTGATTCAATGATTATATGCTGTTTAACGTCCCTCTCGAATTTTTCACTCATATGGAGACGCCATCACCTGCCGCGGTGGAGAGTTGCAATTTTTTTGTCCTATACTCGGCACTTACGGCCATATGAGCAGTGAGGGGTATTTTTCGTGCCAGCACCTACTCTGACGTGGGGCCACGGTTTATACGGTCTCATCCGAAGGACCGGTCTCCACATCCCACAGATGGATTCGAGCCTGCGACGTAATGATCAGCGTAGCTCCTTACTTCACGACTCTACAACAGACGCTGTAACCACTGCGCCACGCGGGCGACAAATGACGAAAGTATGACGTCAAATAAAGGCCTGTTGACTGAGGACGCCATCGATAGTTTTGTGATAAGGACATTGCATTAAATCGTTCTTTGTAACTTTCTTTCAAGTAAGTTGTTGCTAGTTTAAACCGCCATATTGCTATGCACCGCAAAGGATTATTGGGAGTTTTGAATTTTTCACGTGGACTGATAAAAGTTTGTTGGAACATTGTGCAGATTTCAACCCGAACTACCTCTGTTCGAACATGTACACGTTGTCTATGGAGCTCGCAATGCAAGCGGCGCTTCGCTCCGCCACGCTCTAATTTGATTTGTAGAATTTTAAGTACAAAGGTTGGAGAAGATTCTTTTGTTGTGTCAAACCACAGAAAGAACAGGTAAACATACACACTATTTTCATAAAAACAAATTATAAATATAATTCTAATGTTTTTTGTGCATTTTATCTTTACATTTCCAAAAATCTTTCATCATACGTTGCATCTTATAAAGTATCTTACCATTATTATACTTTTGATTCATGAAAAGATAAATGAAAGACGAACACAATTTACCGCTGTATTTTGCTGGCGGTGTCTTGAAGATTGATTGATTGTATGTTGCTTAACGTCCTTCTCGAGAATTTTTCGCTCATATGGAGTCGCTACCACTTGCCGTTAGAGAGCTATAAATTTTGTCCTATGAGCGGCACTCAGGGTTATTGAGCAGCGAGGGATCTTTTTCGTGCCAACACCCACCAATAATCGCCAGTGGGATTCGAACCGCGACGTAAGATTCTCTTGACTCTAGAACAGACGCTCTAACCACTGCACCACGCGGGTGACTGCATTTTGAAATGTGATTATGGAGGGCAGATTTCACTAATTGTAGATTTTCACATTTCCTTATTAGCTCATCTATCTTTGTCTTTAAGATCTTATTTTTATTCTGTAATGCAGTTAGTTGGATGGTATGGTCTGTTGATTTAAATAAATTGCGAATATCTTAGGAGCAAAGGTCTTGGAATGGTAAAGATTTCACTAACTGCAATCTATCGTATATTCCTTATTCTTTTCAAATCCCTGTGCCGTTTGCATCCCTTTATACTTTGCGTCTCAACATCAGCAACACTCGTCGGACTATATTTCGTTGCACTCCGAGAAAAAGACATACCTGCAGTAGAATCTCATGTTGCCGAGTTGTTGTCGGACGCTCAAATGTTTTCCAGCCCAGTAATGGTAACACCCATTCCAAATTTCTGCAAAGATTTGGATGACGATGGAGTCTGTGTCAATTACCTACATTGTCCCATCCTTACCTGGGTTTGGTAAAGGGACATTATGGAAGCACAATGATGGTCTGCGACCATACTGTTCAAGGTTGTCTAACCCATATACAGCATTGTAATTTCTCTACCTTCTGGTTTCGTTCAGTGTTACTCTCTTTTAAGATTTTTATTTCTTCATTTTGGTCTTCAATATCTCTTTGTCGTTCTTTGACTGATCTAAGAATAAGCTAAAGACATATTTGAACAATCGGTTGAATGTGAGAAGTAATAGCATATGCAATCAGAGGAGCAAATGCCCCAATGAATGCCTGACTTTTAATGGCCTTGACAATAAGTTCATTTATGTCGTATGTCTGTATCTCTCCGTTTGAATCAACAATAGATACTAAATTGTGAAAACCTAAAAATAAGCGTTCCACAATAAAATATCCACCAATATATTATAAGAGAGAAGGGTATGTATGACACTCCAGTCGGATTGACTCTTCATCTCGTAGGAATCCAACCATTTCTCCTTTAACAGCATTCCAGTCAAAGCGTTGAAAAATCCTAGGGTAAACCCAACGGAAATACATAGAGAATATATTACCTATTATGATAACACCCAAGAAAGATAAAATTTCACTTAAATTGTTTCTATCAAAAATCATACCGCGATAAAATCCTCAACACACGATAAATCAAAAGATGATGGCGCAGTGATATCTTAAAGAGAGTCGCCCTCGTGGCACGGTGGATAGAGCGTCTGTTCTAAAGTCGTGGAGTAAAAAGTCGATCTTTCCATCGCGGTGGGACGTAGAGACCGGTCCTTCAAATGAAATCGTATAAACCTAGGTCCCGTGTCGCAGTAAGTGCTGGCACGAAAAAGATCCTTAACTGCTCAAAGACGTTGAGAGACGAGTATTGGACAAAATACGCAGCTCTCCAACGGCAAGTGGTTAGAGCGTCAGCTTTGAGTAAAGAGTGGATCCTTCCTATGCGGGATTGAATCCCATCGTGGGACTTTAAGACCGGTCCTTCGGATGAGATTGTATATACCGAGGTCCCGTGTAGCAGTAGGTGCTGGCAAGAAAAAGATCCCTTACTGCTCAATGGCCGTAAATGCCGAGTAAAGGAAAATTTTGCAGCTCTCCACCGGCAAGTGGTGGCATCTTTATATGAATGAAACAATTCTCGAGAGTGACGTTAAACAACAAACAATTAATCAAAATTGCAAAGCAGCCAAAATCGAACGAACAACCAACAAAGACCCATCAACTCAACCAAACGTGTTACCAAGCAACATCAATTCCTTTCGCTTCCTACATCAACCATTCCTTGCTGGAACCAACAACCCAGTGCTCCGCTTAATTCAGTCCCCGGTTATTGTCGAGACAAGGACGTCTCATTTTCCGAAGCAAGAGGGAATTATCACTGTGTGATTTCGGATAAAAACAATTCAGTGAAACTTTGAAATATACTTTTAATTAATTACTTAATCACCATGCAAACAATTAATGATGCTAATTACTGTGCAACTCCAAATGTGTCAATGAAACCAATTTACATGTATACGTCATGAGTTCTTATATCTAAGCCATCTGTCACTCATGCTCAGGTTTGAGCAATTGCCATTGTTATATTTGGACTTCCAGAATTCGCCCTACCGACCTAATTTTATAAAAAAAAAAAAAAAAAAAGTGCTATTCCATCGTTACTATTTTCATGTTGCCGGAAAGTTTGACACTTATTTTCCCTGGTGATAATTTCGTCAATTGTGATTTTTGTTGCCTAAAACCAAAGAATGCACTTCCATTTACACTTGATACTTTTTTTTATCCAGGATAATAGCGCTCCTGAGAGGTTCTGTTCGGAAAACAAAATCAAAGGTTTCGGCAATGCTATTTGTGAACATAAAAAGTGTTTTTATAAATCAAGCCTTCCTGGATATAATCCAGCTTATAAATGACAGCTTGAACGCAGTGTTAATTGCATTAGCCATTGCAGAATTCAAATGTATTCATTGATTACAGTGAAAAATATTCCATTTTTTTTTTAAATTTGGCTGGATCTAGTTTCGTATCATACTGCGAGAGACTGAAAATCGCGAAAAACCCAAATCACTAGGAGTTCAGCGAGTTGTATTGTCTGAAGAGGTCTCTAATGATCATTACACATTCCGTCATCTTTTTCTAAATGTAAAGACATGCATATCCTTCAAGGGTACACTACCAATGACATCAATAAATGGAATTTCACGTTATCTTCCGCTTCATGTAATCAACGTTGTTTATCTATTTCGTCTAAAGTACGGACAAGTTACGCGACAAAGAGATTGATTGTATACTGTTTAACGTCCCTCTCGAGAATTTTTCACTCATATGGAGACGCCACCACATGCCAGTGGAGAGCTGCAAATTTTGTCCTATACTCAGGGCCATTGAGCAGGGAGGAATCTTTTTCGTGCCAGGACCTACTGAGACACGGTGTATGCGGTCCCATCCGAAGGACCGGCGCGACAAAGAGAAAGATTGATGGAGATGTTGAGTACTCATATCACACTGTACTTTCCTTCACCTAGTTTCTTAGACATTAAGAAAATGAGTTAAGAGTACCAGAAGAACATCTTCGAGAAGCATTAAGACTCTTTTTACATCGTAGTAGGAGGGATAATGGGTTAAGGATGGTTAAAGTCAACATCTTCGCTAGCGAAGATGCATAGTCAACTACCTACCCAAAAATGATATTGTTCCTTTCGAGGATCGAGTCAATACTTACGTCGCGGGTTTGAATCTCAATGACATGGGATGTGAAGACCGGTCCTTCGGATGAGACCTTATAAACCGGGGTCCCTTGTAGGTGCTTACACGAAAAAGATCCCTCCCTGCTCAACGGCCCTGAGTGCCGAGTATAGGACTGAATTTGCAGCTCTCCACCGGCAAGTGGTGGCGTCTCCATATGAGTGAGAAAATCTCGAGAAAGACGATAATCAATATGCAATCTATCAATAGGCGTATTCAGAATTTTTTTTTTGGTACACACAGAAGTTGATATTAACAGTTTAGAAAAGTATCTTGGTGACTCTGTCTTAGGAAGTTCGTTTACCCGATATGGATATATAGTATGGGGGTCTTCTTTTTATCATATTTAATAATAATAATATAGTAATATTATATCAATATAGTAATATTAATATAATAAAATAATATAGCTGTTAAGAAATTCAACTATTTTTTTTAGCTGTAACTTCGCAATCTTTCATTACAAATTGCCCAACAAAGGACACATCTCCTCCCCACCTTTCCTTCTCTGGGCTATAAAACAAACGTCATAATTAAGTGTCTCCCTCCTTTCACTTTGACAGTCAATCCTATTTATGATTGAACGCCTGGAAAGTCATCTTTTTAAACCTTGTACAAATTATTACATGATACTTCAAAGGAATTCCCAAGTTATACGTTAAACTTTACAGCCGTTCGTTGCTCGAGCAAGACAGCGACAACCATTTTTCGTCACGAGTCAACTACATATTGACGTCATTTTCACATTGTGACGTCACAATGATGTTGAGAAAAATCACGACTATAGGAGTGGCCAAATTTTATTCTGATCTGAACTGTGTAGTTTTGTAGATAAATAGTTGGCGAAGTTTTTGATCACCACTCGCATTCCGAAACGAATGTCAAATCCCGATAAAGATATTACTGTTGATGTCAAGAGAATTGTCGGTTCAAGAAATTGTCCAATTTTTGAGCGAAAAAATACAGATGAGCAAAGAACCTACTGAAACATCAGGAGAGTTTCATTCTTTATCAAAGATAATGTCTGTCGTAGAAAAGCATTTGAAAAGTGTTCAAGACATTCATAAGAGAAGTGCATTTAATGCTACATATGCAATCTCCAACTCTCAAAATCTACTATTGTTTTGGGAAAAGGTTATCCATATTCTTTTCAGAATGAATCCTCACTTACAAATACAAACTATTGAAAACTTCCTTTTTTTTTTGCAAGATCCAGACAATACAGTTGACAGTGAAGATTTTACTTTTCCATTCAAGTGTGTGAACACTAAAAATTGCTGTGGCTATGGGGCACGGAATGAACATAATCTTATATCCGTATCGGTCTTACATTACGATGTGGACAAAATGGCGCAAATCAAAATGCTGTACAACAGATAAGGAATACATGTCTTTAATGCAAACATCCTTAATGACTTACAAACTATTGGAGCGCGCGTTCTGATCGCAAGTCGAACGCCTGTTTATATTCACCGTCAAGATTGACAACACAGATCACATTCAACCAGAAGTCGAACAGCTAGATATGAAGTCGAACGCCATTTATTCTGAGTAGCACAAATTGCATATTTATTGGTGGGAACTGCTTTTAAAGCAATATGAGCTGCATTTTTGAGATTTTTAATTTGCTCTTAAAATGTGCTATTATAATAAATCTGTATGTAATTTAAACCTTTATGATGAATTAGACTAAAAAGAAATGTATGAAACTCTTTCTGAGGAAAGACTTCTGTACAATCGAATACTGTAAACCAACTTTTATTCGCGTGCGAGAAATTTTCGCGAGGTTCGCGAGAGCCTCGTCATCGCGAATATTTCTCGCCGCGAACGGGTCCTTGAAGTATCTTTTTCTATTAAAATTAGCTTCTAAAAAGGCTGGATCGCAAAAATTAATCGTCGCGAACTAGTTTACTCCCAGTAAATCGCGAAATAAAGTCGTCGCGAATAAAAGTTGGTTTACAGTATATAGTATTATGTGAGAAATCAGTATTCTACAGGACGACAATAATGTAATTTTGCTTCAATCAAAGCTTATAAATAGTTCTTCAATCACAAATATGAACAAAAGAAAATTTTTAAATGTAATTTTTGTCTCTCACTGAAATAATTTATTACAATTTTGCAACTAAAATTTCTGACATCAAAGTTGCAGCTCATACTGCTTTAATGACATTATAATAAATAGACATATTTCTGAAGAGATTTTTTTTTTATTTAAAAAATCTCTCTTATCTTTCTCTTAAAGATAAATTTTGATTCATACTAAACATTTTGATTTGATTTTCAGATAAAATATTTTAATATCAAGGAAGACTTATTAACGTCATATAATTATAAATTAGACAATTTCCCAACCGTCCACGGCTTTTCTATGGCTATATTTTATTTCTTCTGTATAAATATATTTTATTTCAGTTTGGCATGTTTCGTGTTTTTTTTTTCAGTTACCGTCAACATTTCTGAAAGCCTAATTTGAAGTCGAACGCCATTTATTCTGTTTATTCGCACATATTTGTTATTGAAAACTACTTTCCCAGACATTATATAATAAGTAGACATAACATTTAATAAATTTTCTTTCCAATGTAGTTTTTCCCAATATTAATTATTGTGACAGTTTTTATTTTAACAAGATCTTTGGTTCTTCGAAAATATGTCATTATAAATGATTTTATAAGTACATGTAAACAAATTTTAATTTTAGTAATTGCGTGATTTAAGCTTTTTTCTTCCTCGACATTTTCTCTTTCATTTTTTTCTCTTTTTCTGCTGCTTTCATTTTCTTCATGTTCTCTGAATTCTTTTTTCTTCTTTAATTTGTTTTGCTTCTCTCTTTTTGTCTTCCTTCTTCTTTCTTTCTTCGTAAGCCTCATTTGAGGTTAAAACGAAATACTGACTTTCTGCTTTCGTTTTTTAGAATCTTTTATCACCTTAGGGATTGCAAAAATGTCAGAGACGGAAGCAGATCTGTTGCTCCTTCCAAGATGATTTTCCACATGTTCCTCAATCCTAGTTTCTAAGCCCGAAGAAATTTCTGTTAACTCGAGGCTTCCATCAGGAAGTATCATCAATGGCAAATCTGTAACAGGTTCCTGTATGGGTACCGTTAACAATATATTGTTGATTGTCTCAAAACTAGCAGAGAAGCTTTCATCTGAGCTGGCATCCAACATTGGGTCTAACGGTAGCATCGGTGTTTGTGAGGAGCCTATAGACTGTATTAGCGTGTGGTCACTTACATCAGGAGCAGTGTCTGCTACAGCCGGTGTATCTGTATCTACATGGTGATGGCACCAAGTCTGGTGTTTGAGCGATGGTGATTGTCTCAGCAGAGTTACAAGAAGGCGGACCATTGGTACGAGGGGTGATCAAAAAGTTCGCAAACTAATTGAATAACTTCCATACAAGAAACAATATTTGGTTTTAATGTTGATTATATTGTAAATCAATCCTCCCCAATTTTAATGCACATCAACCACCGTTCTGCACATGCGCGAATCACGTGATATTGGCGGTCACGTGACCCCCTCCGTAGCGTTCTGTCACAAAAGTTAAAAGATTTTTCCGAGTTTTATATTTCTTTCCATGTGAGTTAATTTTTATGACAAGAACAGTTAATTTGTCAGAAATGGTCATATCTCGGCAACAGAATGGGTGGATAATAACATCCTTTCCAAAAATAAGCATGGCGACCATTAAAACACAAATCTTCTGTCTCAGGAGAGACCTTTATTCAAGGTGGATAGAGAATGGGTGCATCCTTTTTATCATATCTAATATGTTTAAAATCTAAAGTAAACGATATCTTAGGTATTTAATACTTATATCATTGTTCAAATATTCAACTATTTTTCAAATTGCTAATTGGAGGTCTTTGATAGCAAATTGCTTAATTAAAAATACTTATCTTTTCAAACTTGCTTTCACTGGGCAAGATGACAAGTATCATTTTTAACCATCAGCCTTCCTTCACTAAAACGATTAATCCAATCATTAATTGAATTTATAGGAACTCATTTATCTCAATAAACTGTGTACAAATTATTATATGATACTGTAGAGGGATTTCTAAGATATTACAATAAATTGTACAGTCGTTTGTTGAACGAGTTCGACTGAGACAACCATTTTTCGTCACAAGTGACCTAAATAGTGACGTCATTTTCACATTGTGACGTCACAATCAAGGAGCAAAACTTAATTCAGTATATGCTATTTATAGACCATTTGTATGGCTATGTGTGTACCTAATTTTTTCTCTAATCTAAAATGTGGTTTTGAAGATATAGAGATAGTTTGCGAACTTTTTGATCACCCCTCGTATGAGCGACAGGCTCATCTCTGTATAATACTGAGGGAAGAAAGGCCTCTGCCGGAATCATGTTCGGATCTAAAGGAAATATTCCCGTCGCCATAAATCCAGATACAATATTGGATTTCTTTTCTTTTTTTTTTTTCTTTTTTTTTTTTTTACAGAAACAACACATATATGTTCAGAAGCAAACATTTGGCACACTCACATACAGACATACACACACTTACATACAGAGTGAGACACACACCTACAATATTACGTGTGGAAGGGGGGTGAAATAAATATCAGTCAGTCTTACATAGGTTACAATATAACAATAGTATAAAACTCCTGTGCTTAATCATTATTTTGAAAAAAGACATTTCCAATTTGCCATCTTTTTTCAAATTGTTCAACATCATATAATTTTTTTTCTATAACAAAATAATTATTAAGGTACAATAATAAATCATTAAATAAAATGGTACACTTTTTTCTTGACATTTGAAAGATATATTTTTTTACTAATACAATAATAATATTCAAACCCACATCAATGTCTGCAGTACAGAGGATTACATTTTGTATGTTAAATTGGAATGTTCTACCAGATTTTAAACAAATCCAGTCTTCTAAGGATGACCAGATTATCTTGACGAAATCACATTAAAAAAATAAGTGTTTTAGTGTCTCAGGTTCCTGCGAGCACAGTGCACACTGTTGGTTATCAATAATTTTTGAAAAAAACAAATATCTATTCACACCAATTATTCTATGTAAAATTTTGTATTTAAACCAAAACAATTTTGTATCTTTTGTTAGGTTTTTAAGATTAATATAAACTTGATTCCAATTAAAGTCATCTTGTAGTGATAAATCATTTGTCCATTTGTAGCTGCAGACCAAGCTTTCTCAAATACCCTCAGAAACTGGAGGTGTCCCACAGCAACTCCAGTTGTGCTGATGAAAGAATCTACTTCTTGGTTCCATCCAGATTTCAAAGACGTAAAGAAGGAACGGTCAAGCGGCTGTGTCCAATTGCTGGTGTGGCTCGGTAGCTCTATCACCACAATATTGTTCGATCGTGCTATCTCTATGAATTCAATGTTGCTATGAGACCCATGGCCATCGCATATAAGTAATTCAACTGTGGTCTCTCTAATCCAATGTTTGGCAAAAATGTCTGCTCGAACCATAGACGGGCAATGCCATCCTTCGTCCAACCACTCTCAGACACTGAAAATTTTGCGTCTTTCAGTACAGACTCATTTGAAATATTTTCTATCCCATATCCGTGTAAAGCCCGTTTTGTTTTCCCTGGCATTATGAAATGGGGTGGAATTGTGGTTCCACTTGCGTTGGCACAGGATATAACTGTAACCATTTCTTGCGACCCTGCTTTTCCGTGAATTGTCTTGGCACCCTTTTGAGCAATAACCTTTCCAGGTTTGTGAGACATCGTTATCCCTGTCTCATCCATATTCCAGATGGACATCGGTTTGTTGAGAAGTTGGTTTTCTGAATAAACGTCACATGAAATGGGAAAGAATTTATTGACTCTTTCTGTTGTCATCCCCTGATGACAAAGAGCACTAGTGGATTCAGGTGTTCTCAGTGTAATCTCTGGGTGGCGTTGCTTTAATCGCCTCTACCACATCTCTGACGGCACTGGGCCCTTACATTCTGTCCCCCTTCTTTTCGCAAGTTCGGACGCACTTCTTAAGAAATTGTGCTTAGAATATCCGACACCCAAATCAGCTCTCTTCTTTGCTATCTCTAAAAGTCCTTCCTCATCTTTCTATGACAATAAACCACCCCACCTTGCCCCTTCTTGAATTTTTCCGGTGATACGGTTATTCAAAGTTGTCGGTGGAACCGAATACTTTGCGGCAGCTTTCCGAATTGACATTCCGTTCTGCTGAACATCAGCAACGGCTACCGACATTGCCTCATCTGTCCAGTTCCTGAAGATAGGTCTTGTTCTTTTTTTCTTACTTTTAACTGATGGCATTTTCGACATCTACAATAGAATTTTAAATATGATTGTGTTTAATAAACATTCAACCGTCTTGTGAAAAACCCATTTCTCAGCAGTGGATTACAAGATTTTCAAATAAATCACCTAAGGGTTCACAGTTTATTATCATTATGTTCCCCAAACGAAGTTGGGGAACATATTGTTTTTACTCTGTTTCTTATTATTATTATTATTATTATTTTTCTTCTTCTTCCTGGGTACTTTTTTGTCCGGGAATGATCTTGTAAACTGTTCGTCTGATGTAGGTAAAACCTTTTTAGGATAAGTAGACATGTTATGTAGATTTGCGGAATCAAGGTCATTTTGCGCGCACGTGTTTGCAAGAGCGTGCACGTGCAACACGTGAAATGACCGATTTAATTGATATAGGCGTAAATTTTTCCATTTTTAATGAAATGCTTTAAAAGTCATAATATAAGAATATATTAGAAGTATAAACAATATCGCATGGTCAAAATAGCAAGATCTCACGCGCATGCACGTGCGCTTTGCTCTGATTGGCTGAAACTAAAGTCTCAATATCTTTCTTGTTTATTGACAAAATACTTTGAAATTTTAAACATAGCCATGCATTAGGATATCCTACAACATAATATATAGCAATTATCATGAAAACACGTGCATGCACGTGTGCTGCAATCTGATTGGCTGAACCTTTAAATAGCTATAACTCCCTTGGTTTTCAACCAAACAGGATTGGATTTAGAACATAGATAGATATAACAGACTTCTACAAAAAGATATGGTCACATGCACATGCATACACGTGCGTGTACGTGCGCTGCAATCTGATTGGCTTAAACTTTAAACAGCTATAACTCCCTTGGTTTACAACCAAACGGGGAGGGATTTAGAACATAGATATATGTAATGGACTTCTACAAGAAGGTATGGTGACCATGCTCATGTATGCACGTGCGTGCACGTGAAAAGAGTAAAATAAAAAATACACTTGAATGAGCGTATTTTTTAAATACTTTTTGATTAAATACTTTAATATTTAGTATATTAAAATATATAGATTGTGTAGACAAGATGATATGGTCATTACGCACATGGATTCACATGTGCACGCGTGCAATGTTTAAATTTGAATGAACTTGGTACACTCCCGGTAAACGTTGTTAAAGTCTCAAATGCATAGAGTTTTTCTTATTTAATGAAGATTACAGGGAATATGGCACCAAAAGGGAGTTGGGGAGCGTTTGGGGAACATCTGTAACGGTCCCCGTTACAATTAGCACTAGTTATTATTATTATTATTCTTTTTTCTTCTTATTTCTTCTCCGGTACTTTTTTGTCCGGAAGTGTTCTCAGAAACTGTTCACCAAACTAAGTTAAAACCTTTTTAGGGTTAGTAGGCATGTTGTGTAGATGTGCCGAACGAAGGTCATTTTGCGCGCATTCGCATGCACGTGCGGGCGCGTGCAATGAGTAAAATGACTGATATATTTAATATGGTTGTAACTTTTATATTTTTTGATAAAATGTTTTGAAACTCATTATATAAAGATATATAAGTTGTGTAGATAAGATGACATGGTCAAATTTGCATGAACTCACGCGCATGCACGTGCGCTTTGCTCTGATTTGCTGAAACAGAAATCTCAATATCTTTTTTGTTTTATGATGAAATGCTTTGAAATTTCTAACATAGACATGCATTAGGATGTACTACAATATGATATATAAAATTTTTCATGAAATCACGCGCATGCGCGTGCGCTGCAATCTGATTGGCTGAAACTTTAAATGAGTATAACTCCCTTGGTTTTCAACCAAACAGCATGGGATTTACAACATAGATAGACATAAAGGACTCCTACAGGATGGTATGGTCACCATTCACATGCATGCATGTGCGTGCACGTGCGCTTTGCTCTGATTGGCTGAAACAAAAATCTCAATATCTTTTCTGTCTTTTAACAAAACGCTTTGAAATTTAAAACATAAGCATACTTTAAGATGTCCTACAATATGATATATAATAATTGTCATGAAAATACGTGCATGCACGTGCGCTGCAATCTGATTGGCTTAAACTTTAAATGGCTATAACTCCCTTGTTTTTCAACCAAACAGGATGGGATTAAGAACATAGACAGACATAATGGACTCCTACAAGAAGGTATGGTCACCATGCACGTGCGTGCACGTGCAAATGAGTAAAATAGTGTAGACAACATGATATCGTCATTACGCTCATGCAATCACATGCACACGCCTGCATTGCTTAAATTTGAAATACTTGGTATACTTTTGGAAAAACGTTGTTTACGTCTTAAATGCATATGCCTTCTTTAATGAAACTTACAGGGAATATGGCACGAGAAGGGAGTTGGGGAGCGTTTGGGGAACATCTGTAACGGTTCCCGTTACAATTAGCACTAGTTTTTTTGTTGTTGTAAATTTACGGTTGCAACCATTGCGGACAAATTATAGCCCGCACAGGCCGGTGATGTAATTCTCCTGCAATAGTTTCAACTGTTAAATTACACAGAATGAAAATATAACCTGATAGATGTTTTTAAATGATACTATATTTCTTTAAGGAATGAACTAAATAGCAACCCAAATTATACTGCTATTACTTGGGTTAGAACAGTATAAATTTACGCTTTATAAACCACTTCGCAAACTGCCCAATCCACGTTATAGCAGTTTAATTCGGGTTGCTATTTAATTCATTCCTTATAATTTAATTTTCAATTATTAATTATATAAAATGAGACAATTTCTCTCTTAAAAACACCTTCATATTGTTCATATTTTAAAATTTACGTCAAGTGGATTGATACGTTTTTGACGTAAGTCATTGTGACGTAGGCAAACCAGATTAAACAATTTAGATTAATCTTTTATCCAATCAAATGTAGCGTTACAACCAAAAATAATTTAATTTTGGTTGTAGCGCTTCATTTGATTGGATAAAAGATTAATCTAAATTGTTCACTTATATATATTGAACCATAAACATTTTTCTTGGCTTGTTCAGTTGCCCGTCTTTTTATATGAGGAGGGAAAAAATCATAAACAGTTACAGAGATTTTATT
This sequence comes from Saccostrea cuccullata, assembly GCF_032062105.1. Classification (NCBI taxonomy): domain Eukaryota; kingdom Metazoa; phylum Mollusca; class Bivalvia; order Ostreida; family Ostreidae; genus Saccostrea; species Saccostrea cuccullata. The sequence continues at coordinate 14,003 of NW_026932662.1, forward strand.
AGAAAATGTTTAAATCATAAGGGAGACCCTGCAAATGAGTTTTAACGATTTCTGTTTTTCATTTTCGCATTTAAATCCAATGCTTATCCTCTGCTGTGATCCTGATCTCTTCGATATCTTTTAAACAGGTCCCTTAGTATTTAGATAACAGTGTCCGTTCATAACGCCTTTCCGAAACAGTTCAAACACAACAGCAGCGTCTGATCTCTTTAAATATGCTGCTTTGTGTGCCATATTCCTGTCGTAGTAGATAGCTACGGTCTTTGGGTCCCATCTGTTATTAGGTTCCGGGGAACAAAACATGGGTGTTTCTATAGGTAGCTCTCTTCCTCCGTGGTGATGCATTCCAACAGCAAACAGATTTTTAATGACAATGTTCCTCATCCTATTAAGTAGTGTTTGTAAATTTTAAGAATTTTAAGATTGCCAGAGTATTAATATTTCGTAACTCCGATATTTTCTTCAATTATAATTAACCTAGTACTTTTTTCATTCAAATTTAAGTACTGTTGTAGTAGAGACAAACGTATGTATTGTTTGTTTATTTTAAAAAGTTTTGCCTCTATAACATTCCTGACAATCGATTTAAAATATAGAATATTTGTTTAAACATTCATTTTTACATATTGATATACAGTAAACAAAATATTGTTATATTTTTTTTTAAATCCAATATTAGGTCTGTATGCTAGATCAAATTCCATATATTTTGAAGCATATACATGTATCTGGAGTCGAACACTGTTCGACTTTCGGTCATTTTTGGTGTTCAACTCAAGATCATTTGGGCTATCTAAAATGAATGACCTTTAGGTGTTTTATTTGTAAATTATGCATCCAAAACTAGAGTAAAATAGCTTAAAGAGTATTCAGTTTATTCAAACTTGTTTACTTTTTGTACATGTGCTGAAAAAATCAATGACTGAAACTTTAATGACATTGATAGTTCAGAAAGTTTACCTTGAAACTTCCCGGCACCCTGCACTCTTGAACAGAAGAGTTCAACAAACGAAAGATAACTCTAACTTATAGAGAACGAAAAAAAAAAGACTCAGCAAAAGTTATCTATCTTTAATTTATCATTAACAGATTTATAAGACGATAAAAATTTGTTCGACTCGCGATCAAGTTTACCCTATCACCTATAGGTATGACAAACCACACGTCGACATTTTACATGTATACGCAAGCAAACTGCACGGGATATCTGAACAGTCAAGAACATTTTGGCAAAATCATCCTGCACTTTGCATATTCCGATGACAGTTGGAATCCTGGCATGAAGGACAATACAAATTTTGAAAACTCATTGAATTTGCAAGAACAAATGAATTGACCATACCTGCCATTGTATGCAGCGCCTTCCAAATAGTACTGAACAAAATAACTTGTGCAAAATGGGTTGCTCTTTTAACGGAAATTGATTTACGAACACAGTTTCCGGAATGTCAAGACAGGGTATGAATCATTGTCTCTTGCCTTTTGTTTAAATCACTAATTAGCTATGGGAATTTGATCGGAAAGCCCGCATGAGGAATTATTTCCTTTTCGACTCATTGGAAGATGCTGACAATCAGTACTATAGTGTGTAAATCTGAAATCGTTAGAAATGGATTCAAATATGGATTGCATAACATATCTCTATGCAAAGCACAACTCCGCACAAAACACATAAGAATTAGAGTAGCAATTTCGCTCTGGAATGGTGTCTTGTATTAAAGGTACTTGGACACAGATTTGAAGTTATTATTTTCTCTGTAATATTACGACTTATATATTTTAATAGCATTACACACAAAAATTAATTAAAAATCTTATTTCGTTTAAAAGATATTGAAATTTCAAATTTTTCGGCGGGTTTGATTGACATATCCTTGCACTCTCACAAATTTAATTTTATTCTTAATCCTTAGTAAAAGTGGCAATCTCGTTTTGTATAAATGAAAAATATTAATACTATAATCCAGAAAATTCAGAGTAGACACGTTCGACAGCAAAACAAACACACAATATATTGTCAGTCCGTGCAGTTGTGGTAAGCAGACTGTGACGATTGAACGCACCCGGTGAATTCTAAATATAAACAATAACAGAACTCGATAAACAATAACAGAATGCTCGATTTGCTAAACTCTGTACGTATCTCTTAGTTCAGAATGACGATACTTGTGAAGGTGTTTTGCTTTCTAACATTTCTACTCTAAATAAAATTATTTATCTTGATAAAAGTTTTAATATTTCTCATTAAAACACATCAAAATTGCCAATTTTCCTAAGGATTAAGAATAAAGTTAATATTTGTGAAAGTGCAAGGATGTGTCAATCAAACCCGCCAAAAAATTTAAAGTTTTAATAACTTTTAAATGAAATAAGATTTTTAATTAATTTTTGTGTGAAATGCTATTAAAATATATAATTCGTGATATTATACAGAAAAAATGAGAAAATATTAACTTCAAATCTGTGTCCAAGTACCTTTAAGTATGTCTTCAAAAGCTTGTGCTTTAATTTCAATAGAAGTAATGAAAACCTTTTGATTTTATCCAAATACTTCCAGTCATTCACATGACCAAACTGTAGATCAATTGAAACTTCGAGTGAGGCCAGAAGAAAGCATGGCTTTGTTTCCAGAAGGTTGGTATTGAACCATTTTTAGGTCACCTTAGTCACTCAGGTGACCTAATGCTATCCGTTTTCGTCCGTCGTCTCGCGTTAACATTTGAACTTTTTCAGCTTCTTCTCTGAAACCACTGAACCAATTTCAACCAAATTTATTATGCAACATTTGTGGATGAAAGGGAACAAACATTATGAATTTCATGGTCCCTGCCCCTTGGGGGTGGGACCAAAACCATTAAAATTAATGCAATCTTTAAAAATCTTCTTCTTTACTCCAGGACATCGCGATCGAGCAGTCAAACTGTTGGCATGAATGTAATGAGCATTAAGTCCTCTACCAAAATTGTGAAATTCATGGCCCCAGAGTCGGGGGTTCTGGGGTTAGGGCGTGGTTATATAGATTATATAGTGAAAATGTATGATTTCTTTGAAAATCTTTTTCTCTGCTCCTGGGTATTAAACAAAGTAAGTAAGTACATAGTTATGATGAGCAAGAGTGTCTCTTCCAAAATTGTGAATTTGATGGCCCCAGGTGTTAGGTGTTAGGACGGGACTCTATTGATTATTATGGTGAAAATATATTAATTCTTTGAAAATCTTCTTCTCTGCTCCTGGGTATTAATAAACTTACTTAGTTTATAGTTATAATTAGAAAGAGTGACTCAACCAAAGAGGTAAAGCCACGAACCATCATATTTTGCCCTGTGTTTTTCACAAAAATCGAGTTTCTATTCATGGCCGGTATTATTCGTTAATTATTAGAGGACAACATACTTTTTTTCCTTACGTAACTCATTATGTTAAATAACGCGCTGTTAGGCACGTGCGATGGTTTGAAGATGCGACGGTTTCATAAAAACGTTCAAAAATGCCGATTTTTTGACAGATTTTCCCAAAATTAAGTGTGGCCACAGTCAAGAACAACTTTCATACTTACCATATGTATAAATATTGCTGATACGAATCTACATGCTTAATATCATCGTTGTTCACACGTGTGGCCAATATGAAATATGACTTTACATTTAAATTTTGATGTCGCAAAGATTCACCAGTTTTGTTAAACATTCAGTAATATTTAGTTTATATAACAATAGTGGTATAAAAATTACACACAATATATTTTAAAAAATAGTCAGTAGTTCGTTTGAAACGATATTTGTAGAGAGGCATGATCTTCGATTTATATTATCTGAATTCAAAACTCAAAAAACATATGTTACATTTCTCTTTGTCAGTCTTGAACATGACTTTAAAAGTAATACATATACGTCAATTGTGACGTCATAAAGACTGTAATTATTTTAGATGGTGCTCTTTCAAATAATTGATTTTTTTTCAAGATGAATCACTTAGACTTTACTCGATATCATCAAATTATTAACAGAGGTCTATTTCTATTATCTCCAATTTCACCCCCTTTCAATCGCCTGTTTTCGTTTTAAAGCTGTACACCATCTTCGTTTTAAATAATTTAACTATAGGATACTACTGTTATTCTAAAGACATATCTTAATGCTGCTTTACTTGATTACTAGATTACTAACTTGTAAATACTTAAGTGAAACAGACTCGGATCTAGATTTTGTTTTCAAAGTGGGATTGAAGATTAATAGAGTTGTTATAACGTACGCTTACAGAAAGGTAAAAAGATCCAGGGATGTAGTATCGTTTTAAAAGTGGGACAGTCATCAGACTGGGAAAAAATTATGAACTTAGTACCTGAAAGTTTTTGACAAAGGAAAGAGAATAAATCTAAAATCTCCGAACCCGTAAATCCAATTTTGTTTTCACAATCGAATTTCTACATTTGTTACTACATGAGCACAACAAAAATTTGGGACTCTTTTTAGCAAATTCAAAGAATGGAACCCCCCCCCTTTCTGGATCCACATCACTGTATAAACAGGGAATATCATGATCACGTCTGATTAAGCAAAATAATATTGTGTTACCTTGCTTCTAAAATATTAATAAAAAAAAGAAATAATGTACGAAATTGAAGGATTTAGATATTTAAATTGTTTGCAATTCCAGGCACGTAGCATCGTTTTTGAAAGTGGGGGGGCCAACCTGAGAATTTTTTTTTTTACTTACCTGAGAAAGTTGACAAGCAAAAAAAAAAAAAAAAAAAAAAAACGATATTAAAAAGTTGCCCGGGGGGGGGGGGGGGGGGTGTTTAGTCGCCAACTTTTTCAAAGCCAACTTACTATCACTTCCAATTTTTTCCTTGCTATCACTATACTATGGTAATAAAGTGGGGGGCCAACCATCCTATCAATGAACATTTACTATAGTAAAGGTTATGTTGGGGAAAAAAGTGGGGGGGGGGGGTCAGGCCCCCCCCTGGCCCCCCCGGATGCTACGTCCCTGAATTCCACGAAACAAAGTTTTGAACTTTGATGAGTATATGTCAATTTCAAGTTCCTTATAATATTACGAGAGGTAGAGTCAGCACTGTTACATATTATAGCCGCAATTTACATACGTATATCAGCCATCGATCTATTTTACTTTTAAACAAAATCTTCTGAAATAATTTTATGCAGGTGTAGAAAAGTAAATTTTCATCCTGCTTCAAAAGCAAAATCTTATTAATGATGCCGTGCTTAGCTTCGCACGGAGGGTATCGATGTATGTACATATGTATACTGATATTTTCATCAATATATATTTCAAACAATTATAATTCCATGTGGTAAAAATATAAAATACAGAAATATGTCAGCGTATTGTTGTGTCTTAGAATTCAGTATTCATAAAATATTTTTGCAACGCCCCCTTTGCTTTAAATATTTACCTAGGTTTACTTAGGTTTTCCAAATATTTCATAAGTAATCTGTGCTACAGGTCGTTAGTTAGTTGGAGGTAGATGCAAGGGCAAATCTAGAGAATTTATACCTACATACACAATCAAAAAAAAAAAATATTTTTACAAGTGAAAAACTGACGAAGTTAAATAAATCTATTCAATAGTGTTTTTTTTTGGGGGGGGGGGGGGGGGTGAGTGTTTTCATTCATAAATACTTGCATTACTTGATTATTATGATCAAAAGGTAGGGTAATTTATTTTCTCACAACATATCACAACAGCTGGGGTGATCTTTAATCTTCTTTATTGTTAAAAAAAATATAACATAGATCTTTAACTGCATAACATATAACTGGCCTTGATCTACACTTGAACGGAATTACATATATTCCAGTTTCCGCTCAAAATGGGTATCAAACATTATATAAAATGACAGCAGTTATTTCATACATGGGGTGTCCAAGAATATCAGAATTATCTCGTGCATGTATAATTTCGTTGCCTTGAAAGATCATAATTTTAAAATATGCTACCTTGGTATTTAGGATGTGTAATTTTCACATTTTTCTCTCTATCTCCGAGATGATAGCGATTTGATAGGAATTCGTTGAATTGGTAAATTATAAACGTTACCTCCTTTGTCTGTATACCCGGTATTCATCCATGCGCGTATCTAAATGAAGAGACTGGGATTTGCAGAATTTTAAATACCTATACTAAACTAAGTAAAAGTGACCTTGGATCCCTCCTAGATGACACTGAAACCCTGGAATCTGTGTTGAGTTTGTATAAAAAGTTATGGTTTTATATGTATGGGAAAACACTATCATCGTCGCAAACCACGACCAAAATGCCCATACTCTCCCATTCTGGAAGAAAGAGCTGTATGCGGACTCCAGACCGTGTCTTGAGACGATGGGGGAAACAATCCGAAACATGGGAAAGGAGTTTATTTGGGTTTATTTTGTTTATTGGGGGAGGGGGGTTGTTGTTGATTTGTTTTGTTTGTTTGCTTTTTTTTTGCATGAGAAGAAATTTCTGAGTTGTATATTTTTTTGACTGGAAAAAAATTCTGGATCCGCGCCTGTTCATCTGTTGGCGTTTAAAGAGGTTTAAATAAAGCGGTTACAGATTTGGTAATTAATTTACAGTTTATCAAAACAAGTGCCGTCAAACGTCTTTGACTATGAATCTCGAATGAATTTCCAGTATGCATAGCAATGTACACTACCCTAGAGCTTCTACCCAAGGGATTACACTTGACGATAAAAATCGTGTGAAGGTTCGTCGGCAAAATTATATCCTTCCATATGTACAGCAAGTTCGAGGGATAATTTTAAACAAAATGTCCATACAATTACGCATGATAGACAAAAAATACATGTATATACATATACACATGGTAATGTTAATTACACACGGCCCTTATGTTTTGAATGATCACACAAGTAGCAACCGCTTAATAAAACAACCTTCTGTTGCCTTTACTATAATTTCACCCCCCCCCCCCCCCCCCCAAAAAAAAAAGATTGAACACTTAATATTCATTTTTTCGTGACTTTACGGATTAATCAATATTGGGATACAGCTAATATTTACACCGTAAATAATTTCCCCCTAATTTCTCTTGATGTATCATTTTAAAAAGTTGCTTTTGATTTAACAGGACAATATATAACAGTATTTAGACACTTTTTAATCAAAGCAAAAACTAGCTAGCTACATGTATTTATCTCATGATTCAAAACTTCTTAACAGTCCTATGATAAAATTTCCCAAATTCTTAGGTAGGGTTTATTTTAGCGGGTCCTTCCAATAATGTAGATATAATTACCTTCATTTAAATAACGTAAACGTCATACCTTACAATATACATGTGTATAAATAACGTCAAAAGTCATGACGTTATACATGTACAATGTAGATTTTACTTGAAAACAATACCAATTGCAAACGACTATAAAAAGAGAACTGGAAAAGATATCAATAAAAAATAAATTATGTTATAACCCACAAAGTCTAACCTATCACAGAATAAAATTTTATTCATTTTGGAAACAGGGCATATTTTTGTACTTCGTGGCTTTAGCCCTTTGTGAATTTTATGGCCACTGGGTCAGGGGTTTTGCCATTTGGTATAAAGGGGGGATTTTTTGATTATACATGTATAGTGAAAATATATTAATTCTTTCAATTTTTTTTTTGTTTGCACCTAGGTATTATGCCAATGATGTAAGTTTATATATTTATGACGAAGAAAGGTGCATCTAGCAAAATGGTTAATTTCATACCCCTTGGGTCAGGGGTATCGGGAGTTGGGGGATACCATATTCTGAAAATAAATTAATGCTTTGAAATCTTCTCTTTGGTATTAATCATTTATGATGAAATCAAATTTATGATAAAATTTCCAAAATTCTGAAATATGTGGCCCCAGGGTCAGGGGTTCCTGCGGATGGAGTGCACAACTGGTTATAAAGTGGAAGTGCATTTTCTCTTCGTAACTCTGATCAAGTTATTAAATGATACTCAGGTGACCTATAAGGCCCGTGGTCCTCTTGTTGTTCCTATATATTAAATCAAATTAAACATGTCTTTGAAAGCGTATACATTTGATATTGTACATGTATTGTAGTCTCTTGTTGTTCCTGAATTTTAATGTCTTTATATTTATGAAGAAAACGTTAAATACTTATCAAACAAGATGAGGTGGTCCTTAAATTACCCGAGTTACAATCAAATTTCACAGGGGTTCAGTGAAAAAAATCATTTTGTCGGGTATTGAGGATTCACATCTTTTTAACGTTAATGATACAAAGCATTTCTACTACTAAGCAATTTGTAATTTTTTTATTAAAGTTGATGTCAAGAAAGGACAAACTGGGTAGGGGTATCGAATTTACATTTGATTACTTCTAATTTTTGTAAAAATTTGAGAAAAATCAATTTTATTTTACATACGTACAATTAGGCCATTCCCGACTTTATTTGCATCGAGGTGGGGGGAGAAAGGGTGTTACATTAAGAAGTACGTAACGTCAAAGACAGTATACGTAACACTTATAATTTTTAGATATAGAAAGGATCTGTCATCTTTAATTTTCCATGAATAATATAAGGGCATAAGTTTGCCAAAAGAACAATTTTCATAAAGGAGTAATAAATGTCCCATATTATTTTGAAATAACGATGACTTGAAATTACCACTGACATGAAAAGGTCGTATTTATGGTGCATTTATAGTCTATTTCCTTTGCTCCATAGCGTCTTCTTATGAGTGAAAAATTCTCAAGAGGGACGTTATACAATATACAATCAATCAATCTTTGCCACAAAAATAACCATCAGCATAAAATGTTGTGACCATAAATATCATAGGTGTTTTGGTAAGAAGTGGCGCAATATGATTTGGAACTGCTCTTGATTCCTTAGTAAGATTGACAACTCTTTTGTTGTAAAATTTAATTAGTAACACCCATTGCAGATTTCTTGTAAAGTCATATTTAAAATGTTTAATGCTTTAGCAGTTTCATGGAAAATGGGACGGTATATTTTTTATTTGTACATTCTTTTTTCAAATGTTATAATAAAAACTAAAAGTCAAACATTCTTGGCATATTTATATCATTTTATTTCAGGAGAAAATTTCAACTTACAGTATGAACCTGGCCGAAAATGTATTAAATCTAATACTTGACTTTAGAGTGAGTAATTATGGGGAAAATTCTACTTGTCGTAAGGAGTGTAGATCGATGTCATAGATTGTAAATTATCAATTTATATTAAAGAGGAGAAAAAAGAAAGAAAATGACAAGTGCATGGTTTATTGTAGCTAAGATTTTTTAAATTGATACACCCATATCTGTATTTCATTTGTGTAATGGTTTTTGTATTCTAAAATGTAATGAATTAACAATTATTTATATATGTACATTAGGGACCTCAGAGAGAAAGAGAGAGAGAGAGAGAAGTGAATACAAAACGAAACTAGATTTTAGATAAATGCGTTAATGTTTGTAAACAAATTGTGACGGTTGTTTACACAGTCTTTTCCCCAGTCACTGTACTTTAAAACGTATTTGAAGGAATCAGTAAGTAATGTATAATGTATATAAATATTTTATTTACTTCTTACACGTCATAGAGAAATAGTTTACAACATTAACTAAATATAATTAATCGAAAATTTGCCTATATTAACTTTTTCATTAAATCGAAAGTAGATTATAGAATCCTATTTACAGAACAGGAAATTTTCTTATCTCACTTCGTCTTTATTGTGAACTGAAGGAATCCGGGGAGCTGGTCGAAAAAATATGTCCCTAACTCCCGGGCGAGTTTAAAATTAACATAGAAAGTATTGAGATTAAAACATGACAAATCATTTGCAAAATAAGGAAGAATGTACAAATTTGCTCACTATGCACATTATCCTACGTTTACAACTGTCGTTGATGCCCTGGCATACCAAACAAACTATAGACAGTGATTCCTGAAATAATAATTATTTCTAATTATTTTTTATTGTTAATAGCGGAATAGTATGCTGTATACAGGGTTATTTTCGCCCCGCTTTATTTTCGCCCTTTCAATCTTGCAAACAATTTTGCCCCGTTTTAAATTCGCCAAGTCACACTTCTATTTAAGAAATAATGCTATATTCTTCGATTCGCACCGTTTTAAATTTGCCCAACCAGGATAAAGCGAAAGAGGCGAAAACAAGGGGGAGGGGGGTAGTCTTTGACTTCTATTCCTTAAATCTTTCACTTTTCATTCCAAATTAAGACATATTCATGTTCACCAGGGGGGTCAGCGTTTTCCAAGGGGGGTCCAAGGTAACTTTTTTCTTGCTATAGTATATACATTTTTTAAACGTGTAAATTCCAGGGGGAGGGGGGGTCCTGACCCCCCCCCCCCGACCCCCCTCTACATCCGCGCATCGCTATATCCCCTCCGCAACTAGTTGCGCCAGGGGATAATAATACGGGAACGAAAATTTCCCTGTATACAGTATTCTGTCTTCATTTTTTTTTTATGGAAACACGTGTCATTTATCAGTCAGTTAACACTGCAAAGAATGCCATCTGAGTGTATAGATTTCTAAAGGAGCAACTCTTCCATAAATGAATCATAGAATGACAAACATATATTCATTTAAAATTCAGATAGTCAAAGTCAAATAATTTAATTTTCTTTTATTTTAACGAAGCAATATGAGTTTCACGGCACCAGTTCTGGTCGCAGCCATTGATTTTGGTACAACCTTCTCTGGGTATGCATTTTCATTTCGTCACGAGTTTGAGAAAGACCCTCTCAAAATCAGTGCCTGTAACTGGATAGCTGGAAATCAAGCATTAGTTTCTCTAAAGACACCGTCAGTGGTTCTGCTGAAACCGGACAAGACCTTCCATTCTTTTGGATACGAAGCAGAAAACAAATACGCAACGCTAGCAGAAGACGATGAACATGAAGGATGGATGTACTTCAAACGCTTCAAGATGACTCTCCATAAGAATAAAGTTTGTTAAATTATTTGCATTGATGAAAAAAAAGGTTTATTGTACATGTGCTCCTTAAGAAAGGAATTTATTTTAAAAACAGGACATGAGGTTAATAAAACTGTATTAGTACTCACACGAAATATAAAATTTTGGATAATTTTGCAGAGTCTCAGACGAACCACCACAATAAAGGATATAAATGACAAGGAAATGCCTGCGATGGCTATCTTTACGATGGCTATTAAGTACCTTAAAGATCACCTGATAAAAACTTTGAACACCCGAGTGGACAGTTTTACCGATGACCTAATTCGTTGGGTACTTACTGTTCCCGCCATTTGGGATGAAGGTGCAAAACAGTTCATGACGGAAGCGGCAGTAGACGTTAGTATTGTTTCTAAATTGTTCAATTATGTCTAGCTCTCTTCTTCGGTCGTCATTTGATGGGCAATATTGAGGTATTACTTTTATACCGTATACTCCGAAGGACAGGGATCAAAGATATAATTCTGCAAGTAGAAATGCAGATGATAACATACCTCTCGATCTGTCCATGAAAGAAATGTTTGTTTAAAAACCATATGCCAATTTTTAATATTCCCAGCAATCAAAATAAATTACCATAGACAGCGGACCTTAAGATATCCAGGTGCTTCAGTATCCGGACGATTTTTCATTGGTAATTCTGGTAATTCAGATATCCGAATGCTTCACATGTCCGGACAAATTGACTAGGAACCACGGATGAATGAGGCGCCACTGTACTTATGCAGTGGATTCCAAAACTCAATTAAATCATTACAAATAAGAATTCTGCGAGATAGGCATTGATTCTTGATAAGTAAGATAAAATTTTCACGAATTGTGATTATTACTCTATATACTAAAAAATACTATTATACGTGAGAATTAAATTTTCGCGAGCACACAGCTTTGCGTAATTACAAGTTGATGAAAACAAGGTTCAATATCAAAAGTCTTTTTTGAAGCCATCATTTCTGAAGTTTTTCGATACAATGACTTTATCAGCAGAAAAGAAACCCTATCAGGCAACTTATACTTCATTCTAATATAACATAATCTTTTAAAAGTTGTCTGTTAGCTTTTGCAATGAAACTTAATTGTAACCGACGATTCTATCAAAATTAGAAAGAAAGAACCCTATTGATTTTTAGACCAAAATGTGAAAGTTAGAAACAAACTCATGTATGGTATGAAATTATATCTACAAATCTGGAGGTAGAAAGGTAAAAAAAAATTTTTTATATATCATTAAGCAAGTTAATAATAAATTCCCTGAACCAGCTTTTGTTTTGTTTTAGTGCAGTATATGAACGGATTAGATGTACTTAGTACATTAGATAACGAGTTCCCTGCATTATTATAAAAACACATGTAGGGTTTGGGCACTGTCAACTATGTTTACGTGTACTTACAGGCTGGTATTGATAGAAAGCACTTGGTTTTAGCCTTGGAGCCAGAGGCGGCCTCCATCTATTGTAATCATGTCCCTATAGGAGTCATGTCTGTCAATAAAGGAAAAACTGAATCGTACAAGTTCAAACCTGGAACGCGATATATGGTTCTGGATTTGGGAGGTAAACGAGCCAAAATAATACCTAAAATAAGAAATGTTGCGGACCAGATCGTTTGACTGCCTTTTCGAATTTCTGAAAATTAAACGGAACTGACTTTTATTTAGTACCATTGATTGTTATAATCTAGTTGTTAATTTAATTTCTTCTTTTGTAGGAGGAACAGCGGATATAACAGTACACGAAGTACAGTCAAATCAGGACCTGCGCGAAGTCCACCATGCCACCGGTGGAGCGTGGGGTGGAACCAAAGTGGATGACGCCTTCTACCAATTTTTGGTGAAACTCTTTGGAAACGATGTTCTCACAAGGTTAAAGACAGATAACATGGACGATTATATTTCACTCTTTCGCGATTTTGAAACAAAGAAGCGTACCGTCAAACCAGATTTAGAAGATAAAATAACCATAACGCTGCCACTGCGTCTACTAGAGATATTTAAGGAAGAAACAGAAGAAACTTTGGCAGAGGCACTGCCACAGACGAGATACGCAAAGAAAGTCATATTTAAGGCCGGAAAACTGCGAGTGGATCCCGACATTTTCAAAGATTTTTTTAAAGATACACTACAAGGAATAATTCAGCACGTAACAGAAATCGTAAACTTGTTTGAAGGAGAGTCTCTGTCTAAAATTCTCCTCGTTGGCGGGTTCTCCGAGTCGCCTATGGTTTTAAAAGCAATAAAAGAATTATTCCCAGACAAGAAAGTTATTGCCCCTGCTGACCCTGGACTAGCCGTCTTAAAAGGCGCTGTATTGTTTGGTCACATGCCAAGCGTTATTTCTTCAAGAATCAGTCGCTTTACTATTGGATTCGAAGTCTGTGTACCCTTCATCGAAGGCCTACATCCAAGTAAATACAAAATTAAAAGACCCACTGACAATCAGGCAATGTGTCAGCATATCTTTGAGGCATTAGTGCAGAAAGGAGAGGAGGTTCCCATTGGTCATAAAATCGAAAACACGTATACACCAAATGAAGAAGATGCCGTGAGCGGAATAGGAATTTTCCAGTCAACTTCACAAAATCCCACTTATACCACTGAGAAAAACTGTACCAAAGTAGGCGCTATAAAGCTTCGACGACCAAATGGAGGCTGGTCTGAAGATTCTTTGATCCACGCTGTAGTTGAGTTCGGGGGTACTCAGTTCGACATTGCTTTGACAGATGATTGCCTTGATGAAACATACAGGCACTCATACGATTTCCTTCGAAGTTAATTCCCAAACAATTATCACGCGTAGTCAGATTTTATATTAAACTTTCAGTGTACTATCGGTATATTTATTTTTGGCCGTCACTAGTTCTTAGTGCTTTTTCTCAATGCTTTAAATATGAGGAAAATTGCAAGAACACCCGAGTCAGAAAATTTTTATAACTTTTAATATGAAGTTATTTATTCTATCAATTTTCTGTAATTTTTCTATATGTTGATATAGAGTAATGCAATAAACAAATAAACGATTCATTCTATTATTATGCCCTCCTTCGAAGAAGGGAGGGCATATTGCTTTGCTGTCTGTCGGTCGATCTGCTAGTCCATTTAGTTTCCGTTCATTTTCTTCACAACCGTTGCACGTACTGAAATGAAATTTGGTATACAGAATTATCATATGAATATCTAGGTCAAGTTCTGTTTTATGTACGATCGCGCCATTTTTATTAGAGTTATGTCCATTGGACTTCCACTTATTTGCAGTGTCCGTTCATTTTCTTCACAGAGGTTGCACATATTGAAATGCAATTTGGTATACAGATTTATCAGCTGAATATCTACAATATCTGGCCATAATACAGTACGCAAAATGGCCTCCGTTTCAATAAAATGTTTTAAAACCTGAGATTATGTTCGTTATTTTTTCATAATAATTAAGTGAAATATGTCTTACTTAATTAATATCTCGTAATATATCCCTTTGCCTTTATGACAGCCTTAAGTCTCTTTGGAATAAACCTGTATAAGTTTTTATAGTCTCGGAATCGATCGACACCCAAATTTCTTTCACGACTCGAATTAAGTCCTGCCGATTTTTATTTCCTGTAACCGGTGTTCTAGTCGAACTTTGATTGTTCTTCATATATTTTCTATAATGTTAATATCGGGAAATTGGCTTGGCCAAGTAAGGGTGGGAACATTATTTTCTTCTTTCCAAGCGAAGGACTGTCGATATTGGTGCACGGGGCACTTATCTTCTTGTAATATCCACGGACTTTCACTAAATTCTTAAGCAACAAGAGGCCACAAATTGTCATCCAAAACAGAGATATACTTCTCAGTATTAATATTTCCCTCAACTTCTGTTAAAGTTCCGACACCATGGTAAGCCAAACAGCCCCAAAACATGGCTGATATACTCGAGTAGGGGGAGTGCTTACTGTATACATATTGAGACATGCTGGCTGAAATCGTTCACCGGGTTTCCTCCATACATATACTTTCCTGTCCATGCATAACACAACTTTTATTTCATCAATGAAAATAACGTGTGACCAGTTTTGTTCAACTGTTCAGGCTAACTTCGTCCGGCACCAGGAAATTCGGGCTTGGCGATTATTTTTGGAAATCGTATTTTTCTTGGAAACACAACATCGCTGGTAACACTGCTCTTTTAACCTTCGTCGAACTGTCCTGCTGGAAACTTGCTGGGGTAAAGATTCATATAAACTGTTGGTTTAATCAGACAAAGTCTGTTGCCTATTCTTTTTGACCAATCTTTCTAACACACGATCCCCCCTTTCACTCACCAATCTTCTCTTACCCGATCTTCCTCTGTTCTCACTGAACCCCTTTCTTGATTTCTTTTCAACATCTTCTGCACAGTATTTAGGCTCATTCTAAGTTCTGCAATTTTTCGGCTACATAACCCACTATTTTACTTAGAAACGATCGTCTTCTTCTTATCTGTCGACAGGTCTTTACCTTTCGGAGCTATTTTGTATGGCGTACTAACATATTCTATAATAGATGAACGGAACCCGCATTTTACGTGACGTCAGATATGACGCTTATGTATGGATGCACATGACTGTCAAAACTTGTTACTTTCAAATTACCGAGATATAGAGAAAGAAAATGCATGTTTAATTTTTAAATTTTTTACGGCCGCCATTTTGCGTATTATATTATGGCCAAATACTGCAGGTCAAGTTTTGTTTTAGGTACGATCGTGCCATTTTTATTATGCCCCCTTCGAAGAAGGGAAGGCGTATTGCTTTGCTGCTGTCTTTAGTTTCCCTTCTTTTTCTTCACAACCGTTGCAAGTACTGAAATGAAATCAGGTATACAGAATTATCAGATAAATATCTAGGTCAAGTTCTGTTTTATGTACAATCGCGCCATTTTTGTCAGAGTTATACCCCTTGAACATGGAGAAATTCCAATTTGAGGAAGGGGGCATAAGTGCTTTACAAACATCTCTTGTTTTTACACAAGTATCATACTTATATCTTATTGTCGGTCACTTGTAAGTCTCTTTGAAATTCCTTCTAATAAATTAGTCGACACATCACAATTCATCATTAAGCGGATTCAGTTGATTTGGGGGAAAAATTATCTAAAAGCATCGAACATCGGTTTCTGATTAAACGTGACTGAAAACTGTTAAACTTACTTGGTACTGTCAGAGAATTTTTGTTAGTTTTGAAGTAGTAGTAGAAATAATACAATTAGTAATTTTTCCACTTTGTCGCGTTAATATATAGTAATACTAGTATAGGCACCTAACCCGCCACTTCTGATGTTTTGGAGGTCCGTGTTTAATTGCTCTGCTCCTATTTTGTATTATTTTATGGACATTGATGTTGAGTACTGTTCGTTATCTCCCTATCCTTCATGCTATTATTTCTGCTATATTAGCTGCAGACCTGTTGCTCTCTGGTTCCAAAAAAAAAATGGGATGGACGACCAGTTTAGCTTCAGTTTCACCCTTTGAATAAAGTGTATATTTATTGCGCACAAAAAAGCCTTATTTTCTTTATTTATTATTCCAGCAAACTTGCCACTAAGCATCCTAAGTTAAAAGGGATTCAAGTTTCTTCAAACGAAGGGCAACCTCCTCATTCAAGTGGAGATAATTCAGAAATATTGAAAATTTGATGAAACGTATTTTTCGTTTCTAGAACCACTGTGTCAATGAAACTTATGTGAAATCCTCTTTACTTAGTTTAGATTCAAGTTTGGTAGCGTGGTTCCACAATGGTGGATCAAAGCTTTTACAGAGGAATATATAAGAATATTTTTTTTATAATCCTCTTCTCAAGAAGAACAAAGGTATGATAAGTCATATTGATATTGAAGCATCCTCTGGTAGTGTAGATTGAGATTTGTTCAAATGATGACCCGCAGGGATAGCATTGGGTATCAATTACATAGGAATCTAGAAAATCTTAAAAATAGAAAAGCCAAATGATGATTAATCAATGATATTAATTAGGAAGCATCCTCAGGTAGCGTAGATTCGGATTTGTTCAAACCGTGGCCCCCGGGGGTACGCAAGAGCATGCTCTACGTATGAACAATTTCATAAACGAGGTAAATTATTGACAAGCAAGTTAATGAAACAATCAGCCGTCTCGTTTAAATTCATCACTTCGTAAGTTCTATGGTCGATACAATGGCCTTGTCAGCAAATACCGTTTTTCATACCAATTGTTAGTCCATTATTTATACAGTGAATTGACGACGGATTTTTTCCGTTATTTCACGATCATGACAATGAGCACACGGCGGGTTGTGACCTGTCAGGAGGGAATGCTCACTCCTCCATGGCACGTGATCCCACCTCTGACGTTTCGGAGGTCCGTGTTTGCTCTGCTCCTATTTTGTATTGTTTTATGGACTTTGATATTGAATACTGTTCGTTATCTCCATATTCTTCTGATGAAATCTTTGACATCCCGAGTAGACAACTTTACCGAGGACCAAATTCGTTGGGTACTTACTGTTCCCGCCATTTGGGATGAAGGTGCAAAACATTTCATGATGGAAGCGGCGATTGACGTTAGTATTGTAGTCACATTGTCAGGTTCTAGCCGTTTTTGACAATAAAGAAAGAATTGCATGTCACGCAGTCTGAATAAAATCAAACTCTCCACTACCTCCTTCATTTTGATATTGACAGGAATCAGTTGGTTTTAGCACGGGACCCGGCCTCCATTTATTGTAATCATATTCCTATAGGAGTTATGTCTATCAATAAAGGAAAGACTGAATCGTACAAATTCAAACCTGGAACTCGATATATGGTGCTAGATTTGGGAGGTAAGGAATAACAAAATAAAATCATTATATCCCCCCAACCACACTACTGAATTAAAAATCCCCGTAGATTCTAAAAAAATCCCCTGTTGTTCCACTGTCAGTTCCTGACATTTTCCTGTCTCTCCTTGATTTTCTCCTATGATCCCCTGTCATTGTCCTTGACTACCCTGTCCACTCCCTGTCGTTCTCTTGTCCATCCTGTCTACTCCTTGTCTTCTTCTGACATTCTAAATCTCCCTGTTCACTCCCTGTCGTTGTCCCTGCCTATCCTGGATTCCCCTCTCGTCCCTTGGTATTTATTTTGGCCAAGAAAAGTAGTTTAATTTTTTTTTTCGTGAGAGTGAGAAATTCCCATCTTAATAATTTTAAAGTTTAATGAAAACGTAAACTTAGTAAAAAATTTTAAGAGCCTTAAAGGTACTTGGACACAGATTTGAAGTCAATATTTTCTCTATAATATTACGACTTATATATTTTAATAGCATTTCACACAAAAATTAATTAAAAATCTTATTTCATTTAAAAGTTATTAAAACTTTAAATTTTTAGGCGGGTTTGATTCACACATCCTTGTACCCTCACAAATTTTAACTTTATTCATAATCCTTAGGAAAAGTGGCAATCTTGTTGTGTATTAATGAGAAATATAAAAAATTTCATCAAGAAAAATAATTTTATTCAGAGTAGAGATGTTAGAAAGCAAAACTCCTTCACAAGTATCGTCATTCCGAACTAAGAGTTGCGTACAGAGTTTAGCAAATCGAGCACACTCGTGTTATGTACACAGTTTTTGTAAACAGGGCATGAGTTCTGTTTTTGTTTATATTTTCAATTCACCGGGTGCGTTCTACATCGTCACAGTCTGCTTACCACAACTGCACGGACTGACAATATATTGTGTGTTTGTTTTGCTTTCGAACATGTCTACTGCATTATAGTATTAATATTTTTTCATTTATACACAACGAGATTGCCACTTTTACTAAGGATTAAGAATAAAATTAATTTGTAAAAGTGCAAGGATGTGTCAATCAAATCAAACCCGCCAAAATATTTGAAATATTAATATCTGTTATATGAAAAAAGATTATTAATTAATTTTTGTGTGAAATGCTATTAAAATATATAAGTCGTAATATTATAGAGAAATTGATAACTTCAAATCTGTGTCCATCTACCTTTAACTAAACCCTCTGTATTTTAATGAATTGTATTTTGTTGTTAAGTTTGGTAGCATTTCGGAAAGAAATGCATTAATTAATAATAATTAATAAATTAATTCATTCATTCATTCCCCCTTTCATTCATTCATTTCTTCATTTATTTGCACACACGGTTTTAGCATTGTGTTTATCAAGATGGCAACATTTCTGAACTCCTAGACAATGCGTATTGGAATTCTATTTTTAATTTGATGTCATTCTTTCTCAAACCGTTGCAGTAGCATCTCGAAGGAAAAACCATAGGCATTACATTAGTCTTGGAGCATATGGCCCTCTTTAATGAAGAAAGTTCAGACTACCTTAGTGATTTACAATTGTTGATTTATAACAAATCTTTCATATTTACAGTACTATCTCTGTCAGTATTTTATGTTCCAATTATTTTATCGATTTCAAAAATTATTACCATTAGATAGATAATATTTTGTAATATCGATTTATGATATGTTAACGTTGTTTTAGTCTTTTTCAAAAATTTACACTCGTAAAGAGACAAACTCTGCACCTGTCGTGACACAGGACCTTGTCTTGAAATTAGAAATATATCTATGAAATTAACCCTAGCTCTAATTCAATAACTAGTAAAAAGTTATAAACGAAATTTCTTTCACAACTAGATCGGTCAAAGGTTCAAAACTGTTTGCTCTAAAGGGATGGTCTCGTCACAAGAAATACCCTTTATAATATAAAAGCTCCAAGCCTTATCATTCAAAACTGATATCCAATGTTAATGTAAATGTTTTTCAATGGGTCAAACGTCTAAATGTAAAGGAAATTGTTCAAAAGAGATGTTTTCACAAGAAATACACATGTGAAGTAGATACTAGTATATAAAAGCCATACATGTAGCCCCAAATGTTCAAAAGAAAACCTTTGTGCAGATGTCAAGTAGTAGAGTACTTTTTTCTTTAAATATAGCTTTTTGTGATTGAGGTAAGAATTTAGAAAAATTACATTGTAATACAGAATTGAGCACACTTTTTGTGCACAGTAAATATATAGTCTTTTCAATGGGTGGCACTGTAGCTCTCCGGTTTGTCAATATATATTTTTTTTCGTAAAGCTACAGTTCAGCAGCTAAAATGATATTTATAAACAATCTAGTACAACTATAGAAATTCGAACGTTTATTACATTAATCTTTAAATACAACAGTTAGGATCCCTGTAGGATAAACCTCGTCTTATTGCAAAAACCTTAGGGAAAGAAAATTCCGATGTATACATACATATACACTGTATACTAGTAATTTCAGTAATTAATTCCTTAGTTCTAAAGAATTGTACATTATTTTTAAAACTGTTGTATCATATTAATTTATTTTACAGGTGGAACAGCCGACATCACAGTTCATGATGTCCGGCCGAATCAAGACTTGCGTGAGGTTCGCCAAGCCACAGGCGAGGCCTAGGGCGGAACCAAAGTGGATGACGCACTCTACCAATGTTTGGCCAAGCTCATGGGAAATGATGTTTTGACGACGTTAAAGAATGAGAGCATAGAGGATTATATTGGATCGACTTTTTCGCTATTTTGAAACAAAGAAAGGTACCATCAAACCAGATCTAGAGGACAAAATACCTATTACATTACCGTTTCGTTTGCATGAGTTATTTCAGGAGCAAACAAATGAAACTTTGGTAGAAGCACTGCCACAGACAAGGTTTGCCAAGAAAGTCACACACAATACTAAGGCTGCAAAACTGCGAGTAGATTCCGAAATCTTTAACGACTTCTTCAGAGAGACTTTAACAGGAATAATTCAGCACATTACAGAAATTCTGAACTCGTTTGAAGGTGAATCTGTGCCAAAACCTTTCCTAGTTGGTGAGTTTTCCGAATCGTTTATGGTTTTCAAAGCAAAAAAAGAATTATTCCCTGACAAGAAAATTATTGCTCCTGCTGACCCAGGACTGGCCGTCTTAAAAGGAGCTGTATTGTTTTGCCATACACTAAGCATCATTTCTTCAAGAGTCTGTCCTTTTACTATTGGATTTGAAGTTACACCATTCATTGAAGGAAAACATCGAAATGATTACAAAACTAAAAGAAAAACTGACGGAACAACTATGTGTCAGCACATTTTTGAAGTATTGGTGCGGGAAGGTGAGGAAGTTCCTATTGGACACAAATTGAAAATACATACACACCCAGTGAAGATGATGCAATAAAGGGGATAAAAGTGTATCAGTCAACTTCCCGCAATCCAACTTATACCACTGAGAAATAAAACATTTTCTTAATAATATCAAATTTTAAAAGATTTAAGTGCTGATACGTCACAAGTATCGATTAGTTTAAAATAATGAAAGAAAAATTGGGGTCAGTGATGTTAATTTTGAAATATTGGTCAAAATATGTGAATTTTAGGCAACAATTTTTGTAAATGACTAAATGTTATTTTGACTACTTTGACGTATCTTAATTTATGGCAAAGTTTGTTGGGGAAAAGTGTACAACTTGTTCTTAAAATATAAATTAAGACCTAAATTAAATATTTCTAGCAATATCATATTAAACGGGAAATATTATCTGATTTTCTGCTAAATATTCTTCCACCATAAGAAAAAGTCCCTCCCTTCTTTGTGGATTTTTGAGCAGTTTTCCCCATTGAATGTTAAACAATTTACATTGTTGAATTTAAATGTTATAAACAATGAAAATTGAATTTTAATAAATAGTTTTGAAGTAAGAGGTTTTGCATGAACTTTTCTAAAAAGCTGACGAGTGACATACTTCAATACCCAGGAGCTGAGAAGGTCCCCCCCCCCAAAAAAAATGAATGCATTTTTTCTGCATAACTATTAGTCCCCCACACTAACTCCAGTACCTCTGACTACTAGGCTTGAAATCCATATTTTGGAGGTATCCTTCTTCATCAGAAACTACTGTATATAGGGAAATTTTCGCCCCTTTGTTGATAGGGCAAATCTCTCAAACGGGCGATTTCAAATTACACAGAATAATTTCTTAAGGATGACGTTTACTCAGGTTTCAGAAATCAGAGAGGAAATTTTATAAAGTATAATATATTAAATCAAATATTGTCCTAAATGGATAAAATAACTCAGTTTTATCTCAATATCAATTTATAAATTTAATTTGTAAGTACTTGAAGAAAATATACAGGAACAAAACTCAATGTATGGCTATGCAGAGAAAATTCGGACTAAGTTTTTAATTTTTTCATTTTTGTCGAAATTTTTATTTCTTGCAATATTAATCACAAAGTAAAGGTTACATGTCTTTTAAGACATCATTTTGCAAATTTTGTATGTGTTTAAGCTCATAAGTTATTTCAAATAAATGAATGCTATGAAATAAAGAAATTCAAAAACATGTACAAAAACCTCTGCAGTCAACATATCTCAATAATTTGACCATTGACCCCATATAATATTAATACCTTGAGAATGAGGGTAACAAAGGTAACCTTATGCTATAAATAATTCAGAGTTCTTATCAGTCAGATTTTTGCAATATTTTATTAAAAATAGGGGAAAATATGAATATGACAGAGGAAATTCGGACTGTAATAATTATTACATTTATGGCCCAATTTCTACTCATTTTTTTATATGGAGCAACTCTGTTCCATTGCTGTAAAATTTCATTATTTAAAGAGTTTTGTTGCTTGTAATATTTTGTGAGTGAATAATAAAATGGTCATAGTGTGAAAAATTGAGGTATTTCCCGAGAAATATTCAGGGGCCCTAGCATGAAAACGAGGTCATTGACCTAGTTATTTGAAATTGAAAGGAGATGGGTGAACATGACGAGAGATAAGCCCATGGCGCGACAAACATAAAGGTGAAAAATTAAATCTCAATTTTATCAAAATTTTCCTTAATATTTCATCTAACATTAAAGTAAACTTTATGTAAAAACTCTACAACTTGCACAAATCTCACGAAAATTAAAGTTATTTGCCTATGAAATATTATACACACACGAAAGAGGACAAAACGAGTCATTTTTTCACCCTATAACACTATTTTTCGTTATGAGTGGGTCTTCTCTCCATTTTTTTGAAAGATAATCCTCAAAGTTTGCATAAAAACATACATATTTTGGTTTCCAGAATTATGGAGCAATGACCCACTATACCTTAAAAATATAAGATTGTGACATAATTTTCGTATCTTCACGAGAAATACTTGAAGTCCCTGAAGTCAATGGTCATATCACAAACATGATTAAATGCCACATTTCATCAGGTCTTGTGTAGAGTAGTGGTAAGCGTGCTAGTCTTAATAGAAATTGCAACTCAGGATTTTTATTGCCAGGGTTCGAACTCAATGGATACCACATTATTTTTTTTATGTAAAAGAATAAATGTTAACGAAAAATTTTCCTCAAAACTTTTTGTTTCTCATGAATTTCATAAAAATCAATGATGAGAACTTTACTCTAAATACAAAATTCACAATTTGAATATGATTTTTATATATCTGAAGCTTTTGGGTTTTTTGCACGCTAAGTTCGCCCATCTCCTTTAACACAAAAATCATATGTGTACAATGTGCAATAGATGGTTTTTCGTTCTTATCAGTGGAATTTTTAGCCATCTGAGTAAAGGTATACCTTAAACAGAACTATGACTGAGCGAATTTTAAAACGGGGCAAAATTGTTCTCAGGTGCAAAAGAGAGAAAATAACCTTGTATGCAGTATGTAATCGGCGTAATGCCCAGGAGCAAATGAGAACAGGTTCAAAGAATTAAAATTATATAAATGCATTTTTATCACGTAAATTGTTGAAAACAATATTTTATTGGAAGACATCAGCATGACTATAGCAAAAACATTTTTGTTCTGCCGTCAGTTATTCTTTGGAAGTTTCGAGAAGAAATTAGGTTATCAGTGTACACTTTTTTTTTTTATCTCTCAAGACCTTATACATGTGTACTTCATATTTTCTTTTATCGTTTGTAAAATTATCTATTCACATATTTAGATTGTTCCTGTTTAAACATGTTAGGTTGTGCGCGCTAGTCCTTTTCTGAATAAGGGATGGGCTTAGAAAGTATAAGCTAAAATTTCCACCTACAACTTGAGATAGAGAGATAGCAAAAATTTCGAAACTAGATATTCTGTGGTATATCTACAATGTTTACGAGCTGATTGGACGATGCACGTCCTGTATATGCTGTAGGGACTCTAGGATAGCACAGAGCCAGGTTTATAGTAAGTATACAAAGAGTATATGCTTGCATTTTTATTTTTCATCAACAAAATTTTCAATGATAGAGGAATATATTTTAAAATTCCAAAATGGTAGTGTTAACCACGGGCCTTATAGGTCACTTGAGTATTGTGTAACAACTTTCAAACAATTAAATTTGGTTCTTGTGTTAAACCAGAGGTCATGAAAAAATTTCGAAACTAGATATTCTGTGGTATATCTACAATGTTTACGAGCTGATTGGACGATGCACGTCCTGTATATGATGTAGGGACTCTAGGATAGCACAGAGCCAGGTTTATAGTAAGTATACAAAGAGTATATGCTTGCATTTTTATTTTTCATCAACAAAATTTTCAATGATAGAGGAATATATTTTAAAATCCCAAATTGGTAGTGTTAACCACGGGCCTTATAGGTCACTTGAGTATTGTGTAACAACTTTCAAACAATTAAATTTGGTTCTTGTGTTAAACCAGAGGTCATGAAATTCGCAATTTTGAAAGAGGCACCATTTCTTATCATAATTATTAACTTAGTATGCTTACTTTATTTACTTACTACCCAGAGGTAGATCAGAGTAACAAAGAGAAAATGCACTTCCACTTTATAACCAGTTGTGCACCTCTCCACAAAGAAACCACTGACCCTGGGGCCACATATTTCAAAATTTTGCAAATTCTATCATAAAATAGTTGATTACCGTATATACTTGACTATAAGTAGTCGGATTTTTGGGAGTTACTCTCTGGTCCAAAACTCTATGTCCGACTTATAGGCGAGCTATAAAATTAATGGTTTTATATGAGGTCAGTCCCATTTATAACCATTTTGCTAGATGCACCTTTCTTCATCATAAATATATATACTTCGATCATTGTCAAAAAAAACCAGGAGCAAAGGAAAAGATTTTCAAAGAATTAATGTATTTTCACTATATAATCAATAGAGACCCACCCTAACACCAGAACCCCTACCCTGGGGCCATAAATTTCACAATCTTGGAAGAGGCACTTTTGCTCAACATAACTTAGCTGCAGAACTGTAGCTCTCTGCTTGAGAAGGATATGGAGATAACTTCGGACAGATAAAGTATTATCTGTCCCAATTTTCTCAAGCAGAGAGCTACAGTTCTGCAGCTAAACACAGGCACGTAGCATCGTTTTTGAAAGTGGGGGGGCCAACCTGAGAATTTTTTTTTTACTTACCTGAAAAAGTTGACAAGCAAAAAAAAAAAAAAAAAAAAAAAAAAATTAAAAAGTTGCCCAAAGTCGAAAATCCTATTTCATGGGGGGGGGGGGGGGGGGGGGGTAGTGGCCAACTTTTTTCAAGACCAACTATCTTTCAATTCAACCTTTTTCGGGTAAATTTCCTTTATAACACTACACTCTGCTGAAATGTGGGGGGGCCAACCTTCCTTTCAGTAAACATTTTCTATAGTAAAGGTAATGTCGGGAGAAAAAGTGGGGGGCCAAGCCCCCCCTGGCCCCCCCCTGATACTACGTGCCTGAAACATAACTATGTACTTAGTTAGTTTATTTAATACCAAGAAGCAGAGAAGAAGATTTTCAAAGAATAAATGCATTTTCACTATATAATCAATAGAGCCCCGCCCTAACACCAGAAACCCTGACCCTGGGACCATAAAATTCACAATTTTGGAAGAGGCACTCTTGCTCATCATAACTATATGCTTAGTTAGTTTATTTAATACCAAGAAGCAGAAAAGAAAATTTTCAAAGAATAAATGCATATTCACTATATAATCAATAGAGCCCCGCCCTAACACCAGAACCCCTGACCCTGGGGCCATAAAATTTACAATTTTGGAAGAGACACGCTTGCTCATCATGACTATATGCTTAGTTAATTTATTTAATACCCAGGAGAAAAGAAGATTTTCAAAGAAATAATGCATTTGCACTATATAATCATTATAGCCCCGCCCTAGCACCAGTACCCCTGATCCTGGGGCCATGAATTTTACAATTTTGGTAGAGGACTCAATGTTCATTACATTCATGCCAACAGTCTGCCTGATTGATGTCCAGAAGTTAGTAGAAGATTTTTAAAAATTGCAATATTTTTAGTGGTTTTGGCCTCAACCCTCAGGCCCCAGGGGGGGGCCAAAATTCAAAATTTTTGTTCCCCTTCACCCATAGATGATGTATACCAAATTGGTTGAGATTGGTTTAGTAGTTTCAGAGAAGAAGCTGAAAATGTTCAAATGTTAACACACGACGCCGGACGAAAACATATAGCAATAGGTCACCTGAGTTACTCAGTTGACCTAGAAAAGAGGGGGCTAAGCCCCCGCCCCCCCCCCCACCTGTTCCGACGCCTATGCAAGGATAAGAACTCGAAAATATTAAAAATCGGCAGACGAACACCGGATATGCTTCGATTAAAAACAAGAGGCCCATATGCCACATCGCTCACCTGAGAACCTTAGACCATGCTGTTCTTTACCAGATTTTCCACTTTTAATATATATTGTGACCCAACCCTACCCAATTGATCATAATTTGGACAATTTGAAATCTAAATTATCCAAGGAAGCTTCCACATAAGTTTCAGCTTTTACAGCCCAGTGGTTCTTTTTTGGCATATTTTCTATGCAAAAACTTTGATTCCCCATTGTGGCCCCACCCTACCCCTTGGGGTTATGTTTTTACAATTTAGAATCTACACTACCCCAGGATGCTTCCACATAAGTTTTATCATTTCTGGCCCAGTGGTTCTTCAGAAGAAGATTTTCAAAGATTTTCCCTATATATTACTATGTAAGTTTTTATTCCCCATTTTGGCCCCACCCTACCCCCGGCGTCATAATTTTAACAATTTAGAATCCACACTACCCCAGGATACTTCCACATAAGTTTCAGCTTTTCTTGCCCAGTGGTCTTGAGAAGAAGATTTTTTAAAAAAATTTCAATATTTTTCTATGTACAAATTTGATTCCCCATTGTGGCCCGACCCCCCCCCCCTGGTGTCATAATTTGAACAATTTAGAATCTACACTACCTCTGAATGCTTCCACATATGTTTCATCTTTTCTTGCCCAGTGGTTCTCGAGAAAAAGATTTTCAAACATTTTTCCTATATATTCTATGTAAAAATGATGTTCCCCATTGTGACCCCGCCCTACCCCTGGGGGTCATGATTTGAGCATTTTTAAATCTACACTACCTCAGGATGCTTCCACATAAGTTTCAGTTTTTCTGGCCCAGTGGTTCCTGACAACAAGATTTTCAAACATTTTCCAATATGTTTCTATGTAAAACTTTGATTCCCCATTGTGGCCCCACCCTACCCCTGGTGGTCATGATTTTTACATTTTAGAATGTACACTACCCCAGGACACTTCCACATAAGTTTCAGCTTTTCTGGTCCATTGGTTCTTGAGAAGAGGATTTTCAAACATTTTTCCTATATATTTATATGTAAAACTTTGCTTCCCCATTGTGGCCCCGCCTTACCCCCGGGGGTCATGATTTGAACAATTTAGAATCTACACTACCCAAGGATGCTTCCACATATGTTTCAGCTTTTCTGGCCCAGTGGTTGTTTAGAAGAAGATTTTTAAAGATTTTTCATATATATTTCTATGTAAAACTTTTATTCCCCATTGTGGCCCCGCCCTACCCCTGGGGGTCATGATTTGAGCAATTTTAAATCTACATTACCCCAGGATGTTTGGAACCACATAATTTTCAGCTTTTCTGACATAGTGGTTCTTGAGAAGAAGATTTTCAAACATTTTTCCAATACTAGTATATTTCTATGTAAAACTTTGATTCCCAATTGTGGCCCCGCCCTACCCTGGGGGTCATGATTTGAACAATTTAAAATCTACACTACCCCAGGATACTTCCACATAAGTTTCAGCTTTTCTGGCCCAGTGGTTCTTGAGAAGAAGATTTTTTAATGACCCCACCCTATTTTTGTCTTTTCTTGATTATCTCCCCTTGTAAGGGAACTTGGCCCTTTATTTTAAGAATTTTGATTCCCCTTTACCCAAGGATGCTTTGTTAAAGGTTTGGTTAAAATTGGCCAAGTTCTTGAGAAGAAGTCGGAAATGTGAAAAGTTTACAGACGGACGGACAGACAGCTGGACAGACGGACAACAGACAAGATATGATCAGAAAACCTCACTTGAGCCTTTGGCTCAGGTGAGCTGAACAACTCCCTCGAGCTCTTGGCTACGTTGAGCTGAAAGCTCCGTAGGTACAACGGTTTTCAAAGGGGGCAACCCCCAAAAAGAGTGACAAGCCAAGTACACACTCACAAACAACCTGTGCACTACACTTTAATTTCGATTTCAGAACATTTTTTCGAATGTTTGCATTTGGGTTTTTTGACCTTCCGACAACAAAAAGAATGGGGGAGCGGAGAGCATCAGTCGAAATCGAAACTTACGTATTAAAACTACAGCATAAGGTTATTGCCCTTTTCCTGAACTGGACTGCTAAACATGAATGTAAACATTCAAATGTTGGAGCAAGGTGAACTTTCAAGACCAAACAACTTCTAGGTCATTGCACGTCATAATATAGCAATACGGCGGCCACTTCGTGTAATAAATGCAGTTTTACTCGGATATGGTTCGTGATCAAATTCAAATCTACTGAGAAACCCTTTGGGCTTCACAGGATTTGATCACGTGACCAACTAAGTTCATTTCCCAGAGAACTTTTTAACATTATTGTTTATTTTTTAAGTATCTGTTTAGAAATGGTCTGCTTTGCTATGTGAAGTCATTAAAACATACGCCATGTTTCTGTGTGTCACTTTCTCCTGTCATATTACAGGAATTTTATTTGTATTTCATGTAATGTTACACTTAACATATCATTTGCTTATCAATTAGTGTAATTTAAATTTAACAATTTTATTTCTTTTTTTAGGAAACAAAAACTTGCAACACATTGGGGATTCAAAGAAAAAGAATCTCATCCACTTTTATCCTAATCTATCAAGCAATATGGGCTCAAAACAAAGTAAAGAGGTGGAATCAAAACAAAGTAAAGAGGTGGAATCAAAACAAAGGAAAGAGGTGGAGTTAAAACAAAGTAAAGAGGTAGAGTCCAGTTTCACAGCACCACATTTGGTTGCAGCCATTGACTTTGGTACAACATATTCTGGGTACGCATTCTCATTTCGTGTTGATTTTGATCAAGATCCATCTAGAATCAAAGCCTATAACTGGATAGCTGGGAGTCAATCCCTGATTTCTCATAAAGCACCATCAGTGATTCTGTTGAAGCCGGATAAAAACTTCGATTCATTTGGATATGACGCCGAAGACAAATATGCATCACTAACAGAACTTAGTGAGCATGAGGGATGGCTGTACTTCAAACGCTTCAAGATGGCTCTTCATAAGAATAAAGTTGGTATAAACAACAAGCGCGGATCCAGAATTTTTTTTCTAGAGGAGGGAGGGAATCCTCATCAAAACCTGAAAAGTCTTTTTCATGTTCATTAGATACAAGCAAATGTATTCAATAAGAGTCCGTTAATAAATGATTTAAGGAAGCTAACCCCCCTCCCGTTTTAGAGATCAGCACATGTTCTTTATTCAATGTGTGAAATAAACCAAACATTGCAATTGCAATGCCTTTAGACTGTTGTAAATTTCTTTGTATAATTAACAGAGACTAGGACGGTCTACCTTGATAAAGGACATAAACGGTATTGAAATGCCTGCGATTGCAATATTTACGATGGCAATAAAGTTCCTCAAAGAGCACCTTATGGAAACTTTGGAAAAAGTAGCGGACAATTGTACTGAGGACCTCATTCAATGGGTACTTACTGTTCCCGCTATCTGGGATGAGGGTGCTAAACAGTTTATGATGGAAGCAGCAGAAGACGTTAGTATTGATTTCAAACATACAATGAAAAGCATTGAAATGGTAAAATTTTCCGTTTAAACTGAATGTTTTGAGCTATCTTTAAATAGAATGTTGATTGTCATATAATGACATGCCCATTTCTTAAGAAAGAAAAAAGTTGCTCATATGAATAATATTGTAGAACTGGCCCCGAGACCATAAACTGAGAACAGAATTAAGTCAAAATTTCAAAATCGACATAACTTTCGAAATAATTCTGATAATAAA
The DNA here is from genome assembly GCF_032062105.1 of Saccostrea cuccullata. NCBI lineage: Eukaryota > Metazoa > Mollusca > Bivalvia > Ostreida > Ostreidae > Saccostrea > Saccostrea cuccullata. Next base: position 44,323 of record NW_026932662.1, read on the forward strand.
ATATTTTTTTATCATATGTTTGCATTGTTTTGCACAATTGTAATCTGTTTAGGTAATACATTGAATGAAACTTTTTTTTTAATTAAAAATAAAAAATTTTGACCTCAGTTCTCGGTTTGTGGTCTTGGGGTCAGGTATTCCATCGATATCGAAATAATAATCAATTTAATTGAGAATCTAAATTAACATCCTAGTAAACACGTGTTCGATCGATACATGTGTTGTGGTAACTCCAAGAAAAATTCATAATCATGCACAGATTCTGTACAAGTAGGGAATCTCTAACTCACTCACTTTTAAGGTCATTTTCAGCTTCTTTTCTGAAACCACTCAACCAATTTTGGCATTCAGCATCTATTGGTGAAGGGGAACAAAAATTGTGAATTTCATGGTCCCTGCTCCCTAGGGTCTGAGGGATGGGGGCAAAACCAATAAAATTAATGCAATCTTTAAAAATCTTCATCTTTACTCCTGGACATCAAGGACCCTAAATTTAACCATTTTGGATGAAGCACCTTTCATCATAATTAATATGTACTTAGATCATTGGCATAATACCCTGGAGCAAGGAAAAGATTTTCACAGAATTTAATTAATCTTAGTGGTTTTGTGCCCACCCCTCAGGCCCCAGGGGGACAGGGACCATGAAATTAAAAAAAAAAATGTTTCCTTTACCCACAGATGCTTTATGCCAAAATTGGTTGAAATTGGTTGAGTGGTTGCAGAGAAGAAGCTGAAAAAAACATGTACATGTAGCAATAGGTGACCTAAAAATCGCGAAGCAGGTCGCAATTGAGTAAGTTACAAACAATACACTAAATAATGTCTGTAGTCATATTCTCTGTAAAATGGATCATATAAAGGGGAAAAAAGTCCTCATTAAAAACGACAAAAACCATGACGTTTTAGAGCGTCACGGAGAAGCAGATAACGATGCAATTTTGTGTTACTCGGGATATATCCTGAATAAACTCTAATCAAAGTACTCAGAAGTACAGAGAGCCGGGCTCATTTACAGAGTAGAATGGATTTCTTACATGAATCATATTTATATTCTGATGAAAAAAATTATTTTAAAACTATCAATATAAATCATAAGACACTGACAGTGAGTTTTTCAATCCTAATACCACGGTCCGATTTTGAATCAGAATTAATCTGGTACCGCAGCTGAATGTAAACAAACAGGTCAGTCTGGTTCCCTCTCCTGCTTTACCTCGTATGTGTAGAGAACTACGGTAACACTGATTATCAAAAATCCTTACGCTAATGAACTATGTTCTTTGACTTATGAAGTTTTCAAAGTCATTACTACTAATGTTTATTTTATATAGATAAAACTTTGTTTTATTTTTGTTGCTTTATTTAGCGTTTGTATTATCTCAAAAGCGGTTGAGAGTAAGAACTATATTTTTGCACGTAACTTTAAAATGGCGACTATGGGGTCAACATCCTGCCTTGAACAGGATCACATAAGCCGGCAATTGCTCTTTGAGCAATAAGCCCGGCTAAAAATGTTGAAGGAATAAAAAAAAATATATGCCACAAGCGAGTTGTAAATGTACGGTGGCTGGTATAGGACATGATATGAGAATTTTTTTAATTAATTCGTGGCCACGAAATAAAAACTCGTGGCCACGAAATAAAATTCGTGGCCACGAAATAAAAATTCGTGGGAACGAAATAAAATTCGTGGCCACAAAATAAAATTCGTGGGAAAGAAATAAAATTCGTGGCCACGAAATAAAGTTGTGCTATATAATGTCATTTTTAGCTTCTTCATTTGTATGTATGTCATTCAAGATGAATGTATTATTATCGTTCAGTTGGAATAAGCCAAACAATTGGAATAAGCCAAATGGATTTTTATATAAAATCGCTATGGGAATATAAATAATATGCCTGAATTATCATTAATTATTGAAATTTGATTTTTGCAGATTAATTGCATGAAGAGCTGATGAACGAATAACTGTGGTGACCTATAATTAAACCTATAAATAGTTTCAATACTGATCTCACTAGTTTATTTCCCATATGTACCTGTATTGAAGAGCACACACTTTCATTTGTATTAAACAGTTGAGTTTTATGCGAAAACAATCATGACTATATCTGAGTATTGCTTTTATTTTTAAGATGTCATGTTCCCGATAATAGGGGTTACTCTGCCACTGATTATTACAAATAAACATTGAGTGATTGACTAAGAAAAGAAAAGCTTTACAATAACACGCTATTTATTTGAGGAATAAATGTGTGAAGTACATTGAAAAATGCACTAGACATAAGCTTAGCTACATGTAAATAACATCTCTTCTCAACTTTTGTTTGCAGTTCCGCGCGCGCGTGTATGCACACATTGGCGTCTAAATTGCGAACTCTATATGTCAATACATAAGAGAGAAGAAGCTAAAATTGGTTTATATAGCACAACTTTATTTCGTGGTCACAAATTTTTTTTCGTGGCCACGAATTTTTATTTCGTTCCCACAAATTTTATTTCGTTCCCACGAATTTTTATTTCGTGGCCACGAATTAATAAAAATCAAAGTACTGAAAGTACTGGGAAGCGCTAAGCATGGTTCAACTAAACCCGCCTCTTGATCGCCTTGACTGCTACGTTAAATAACATCGAATGTAAGTTGTGTTACTATAACAAAGTCTTAAAAAATGCAAAAAAATGCAAAAAAAAAAAAAAAAAAAAAAAATTAACAAAGATAATCTAATTTACTATCTCTGTGCAATCTTATTAAAGAAAGTGATTTTACTTTTTTAACCCTTCTTTGTTTGTCGCACCATAGGACAGTAACACTGTTTCCCGTCCGAAGAACAAGATTACCTGTGTTGCATTGTGGATCCAGGTTTCTGTGATAAAAATTGAATTGATATCAATATTACAATCCGATTTTTTTCTTCTGACTTACTTCATTTCAGATTATGTATATAGCTCTGCATTAGTTGGAAAGTTTTCTTTTCTTTTTTTTTTTTTTTTTTGACAAAGAATGGTGGACTTCACTCCCTATTTTGGATCTTTTTGCGACTCTTATACCAAGCTGTAAATGAAGTGAATCCAAAATATGTTACGAGCAATGGGAAGAGCTACATATACTTGGTTATATTAGGTGGAACATTTGTGCAAAAATAATGCCATGTTGTCATGTATCAAAGTGAAACAAAGATACAGGAGTATCGTCTTCCGGAATTCGACATGTACCCGGAGTGGGTTTTAGGTCACACAATCAATATTTATAGGAGGCAGGGCTATGGATCGGCGTCATTGTTGACATCTCTCTCTCTGTTCAATAGTTCAATTGTTGGACATTCTTTTTCCCACAAATTATATTTATTACACTTATTCATCATGTGTACAATATGAAAGGGGGAGTCCTGTCCACAAGTACCTGTGATCCTTCATCTCTGACTCTCACACACATGAATTATAATTTATTTTTACCGAAATTTAAAAAAAAAAGTTTGGCCATTCTGTTTCTCGTGTTATATTTGAAGCCGATTTGTCAATATTTCTTTTTAAAATAAAAATGTTAAATCAAATACTCTTCTACTTAGAAAAAAATATCACATTAAAATTCGTTCGTATTTTTCTTGAACTCATTTTGGCGAAAATACTTTAAAATGCTTCAGTTTATTACTATCATGTAAAACAGGTTGACAAGAAGTAATAGCCACAACACCTAAGCGTTCAGTGAAAAGGATTTTTTTGCATCAAAATATTTTGTATTTTAATGTTACAAATAAAAACTACAAAACAAGTATAGACTCTATATAAATGCGTTCAAGTTTGTGCTACTAAAGGATAATTTGATGCTGTGAAATCATTATCATTGATAGCCCCCTGCATAATGCAAGTGTGATAATGATAAAATTCCTCGTTTGTATTTACATTGTTTGAAATAAAGGCTTACGCAGAAGAGGGCGTGAAAAATTATGTAATGAAACTACAAAATGTAGATACAAACTAGATATAGAACCTAATTAAATAATTTTTTATTGAATTATACTTCTAAAAGATTTAATTCCAATTTGATTTTTTAAATACTCATTGAAATCTTAATGAAACTTTTAAATACACGTGCGCATAAATCTTTTTTCGGTAATTGTATCAATATTTAAACATGTATGGTCATTTACTTTTTCGAATTACCACTGCAGAAATAAGATTTGTGAAATATAATTATTAATACGCACCATATTGTTCTGAGATAAGAACCGCACTAACGCAGGATTTCCGAACATACGAAAATTGATATCGACTGTACTAATTAACACCTATTATGATAACTCCTACACTAAAGTAGCCGACAGAGGGTCAGGGATTTCCAATCGTATATTTTTAGACGACTCAGTAGAGTTACATAACTTGCCAAGTGGCGCTGTATTTCGTAGGCTGTCTAAACACTTAAAAATGTATCACTCCGAGTAATAGAGTTCGTCATTTTGAGAACATAACATACATTATTTAAAAAAATATATATATAATCATCTTTAAATAGAACCATATTACACCACGGAGATAATTTAGGTCAACAATACTAGCCCTTGCAAAGGCATTATAGAACCCATTTGTCAGTATTTATAGAGGGCGCAATTAGGGGCGCGTTCAAGATCTTAGTGCTAGATGAATATTAAGTACAGATACAAAATTTGAACAAGAATAGCAGCCACGTAAAGAATATACATTATAAATACTTATGCTAAGTTTAAAATCCTGCAATCCTACTTGGATAACTCTTTGCATCACGCGACATTCTGTATATACCGGTATACTAACTGAAGGAATGTTCTTTATCTAATCGTAAAATCTCAAACATTCAATTTTTGCATGTCTTTTTCCATATATTAGTTATAAATGAAATGATTGTATAATAGAATTTATTTCAACATCTTACGGGTAGACGAGCTGTCTTTTCAAAACAACTGGGTATATAGCAATATATTAAACTACGCTTACGTTTACTAGCAACTATGGTATTGAATGCAGCCCTGATAAAAAATGCGATCGGTAGAGGGCGTTGATAAAAAGATCGTGAAAATCATCATGGAATCTGAAGACACCCTATAAAGCGCTTGCGCATGCGCGCTTAGCGCTTAAAAATTCTCGTACCATGTCCTATACCAGCCACCGTATAAATGTGTGTACAAATAGTACAGGCAGTATTTGAGTGGCAGAGACTCTGAATCGGATGGGGACAATCTGTGAAGAAACTATATAAACTGTAAATATGTATACCAAAACTTTAAAAAGTTGTAACCTCAAAGAAAGACATACTCAGTAGGCTCTTCAGAGTTGCTTCTCCTATGAAAGCAGAGTCAATAAAAGACCAGGTCTGCAAGAAGGCAAATTCCACCACAGCCTTTCTCCGGAGGAATCTACCATCCTGTCCTCATAAGACCAAGGAGATGTGCTACACAGCAATGGTCAGACCACAATTGGAATATGCGTGCACTGTGTGGGATCCCTATACCCAGAACAATATCAACAAGCTGGAAAATGTACAGCGCCGAGCTGCAAGGTACGTGCTGGCTGACTACCAGACCACCAGCAGTGTCACCTTAATGATCCAGCAGCTGGGATGGGAGCCTCTACAACATCGCCGCCAAGCCGCCAAAGCAGTGTTGATGTACAAGATCTTGCATTCCCTAGTAGCCATTCCATCCTCACCTTATTTCCATCCTACTGGTGCTGCTACTAGAGGTCATCAACAAAAACTGCAAATCCCATTTGCCAGAACAGACACATATAAAGGATCCTTTATTCCATCTGGGATCCGTCTGTGGAACGCTTTACCATCCAGCGTCACAGAAGCCCAATCCCTTGACTTATTCAAGTCGGGGCTGGGAAAAGTTGGTAAACCTTAAGGTGTCAGTAGTGTTTTTATCCAGTTTTTAATTGTAAATAGAGGACTCTCCACTGCGCCTGTGTCCTGTTTTAACAAAGTGCGATGATGCCCAAAAGGCCCTGCACTATACCGGAAGAAGAAGAAGAAGAAGAAGAAACTAGTAGACTAATTGTTCACTGAACAATTAATGGTCTTTCCACCTTTCTTTTAAGTTTTCATGTCATTTGAATTAAAAAGAAAAACCAAAAACAAAAACAACAACAACGGAAAAAAAAAAAAAAATAATAATAATAAGTGCTGCCAGCAGGATTCGAACTGTGGACCCTCAACCCTCGGATTGCCAGGCGAGCGCTCTACGCACTACACCACAGGCTCCGATGACATTGTTTTCCGTAAACTAAGAGTGAAGAAGAAAGAAGAAATGAAAGCACGTGGATTTGAATAAAAATAGTACAGAAACACGTGTATTTATTTGTTTGTTATGGAACATAGAGAGGAATAATGAATAGTTTCGAGAAAAACGATTGGTGGATAATGAAAATAGAGATTTCCTGTACAAAAAAAAATTTGAGTTTGTTTATAGTTTGAATAGATTGAGTTAATCATACAGAGCTTATGATACATTCGAACTTCCGTGTCGACACTGTGTTTACAATTTGTGAAAATATAGGCGCGTTCGTTTTGACAGAAATGGCGAACTCATAGGTTAGATTAAATAATCATCTCTATTTGCATTGAATTCATAGTTATGAGCATAAATTAAACTTGAAACATGCATTTCATGAAGAAGGCGGTGTCACGGAGAGCGTGCAAATTTATTTTATATGAAAAATCGCTATTTCCGAGTTTCAGCCGATTCATATTTAAATCTAAATAAAATTAAAATAAATTCCATACACCTAAGAAAGCAAGAATACTTGGTATTAAAATGTCGTAATAGAGCAGGAGAATCGAATGATATTAACCAAAATTGCAGAAATAGCCAATACGAGCTTTAATTAATTTTTATGCTCAGCAATAACTTTATTTCAGACAGAAAAAAAATGCAGATTTTGCCGATATTCACTAGAATTTCATTGTCCTTTAGAGACTCACCTTAAAACTCTCAGGACACTTTCTTTCAGGTCTCTTCTTCCTTTTATTACGAATCTTATGTCGATATTGCGTTTCGTTTGACTTGTAGACATTTTCTCTAAGTTGGTGTTGATTTTATTATTTTTTTTATAAGGGGGGGGGGGATATTTTACAAGCATTTGTTAGAGTGATGGTTGTAAATAACTCCACGACCTTTAGCTTGATTGTGACCTATGGGTCAATGGGGTCAAAGGTCAAGGTCATTTATCAAGGTCAAAGGTCAAGGTCATCCAAAAAAAAAAAAAGAGAGAGAGAGGTAAACTTGAGATTAACACTTGAAGCTGAATCTAGATAAAGGTAATGAATATTTCTTTATAACCTTTTGAGTAAGGGTCAAGGTCAGAGGTCAAGGTCAATGTTAAATTTCAAGGTCAAAGGTCAAGGTCATTTGGAATTTAAGCTTTAATTGACCATTTCTCTAGTTTTCCAATGACCTTGACCTTTGACCTTGACCTACTTTTCAAGGTCAAAGGTCATAAGATCTCATGCACTTGGTCCCATATCTTTACCACTTGTCCTTTAAAAGTTTTTGATTTTTCTTGTCAGCTTTAAGA
>NW_026932663.1:0-52224 GCF_032062105.1 Saccostrea cuccullata
AAAAAGGAAGGAATAGAGCGCTAGCAACTAAGTTTTTTCAAATTCCTTGAATACGCATGCTCGGCTTCACGGTCGTGGGAAAACTGCAAAAACTACTATAGATAGACCGTACTATAATAATTTCGTTATATCTTGTTGTAGCATTAATTAACTATGTTTATTTATTGTGCAGTTTACACTTTAAAGATAGCTACATATTTGTAATAATTTTTTTCCGGTTTTTTTTTTATGACGGAAACGCCCGAGTCATTATCTGATTGATCTAAACAAAGCCAAGAGAGTGGGTTTTTTTTTACTTTTTACCACAACCAAAGATAGACTCTAATTTCTAACTGGTCAATTCAGTCATTCTAACAAATTCTAGAATCAAGAATTTACACTAAAAATAACAAATTAATCCATATGTATATATTAAAGGAATTCTAAGGTGTATGACTTTTTACCGAACATTTCTTAACAAAATGACCCAAAAGGAACAAGCTGCTTCACATCTTCACATCGGAACTCCCTAACTGGAATTCTTTATACAACATACACTTTGAATTAGTTTCTATATTCCGTTTAACTCCCCTGTATTATATTTGCTACATTGCCAAGAAATTCTATTCTTAAACCAGCTCATACAATACCTTAATAGACATCTTCACCATATTATATAGAGTCTTCCTCTTCTCCAATAAAAGTCATAAAAAAACTCCAATAGGTCAACACAACCCAACAACACCCCCCCCCCCCCTCCCCATGGAAGCCTGCACTGTTTTATCATAATGTGATATGCTTTTGTCTATATATATGGTGTTCATTTATCATTATGTGGTGTGCTTTTGTCATTATGTGATGTGCTTTTGTCATTCCATAATGTTCATTCAATAATCATTACGGCATGTACAAAACCATTTACGCGAACATTATGGAATGACAAAAGCACATCACATAATGATAAATGATCACCACATAAAGACAAAAGCACATCACATAATGATAAAAACACATCACATAATGATAAAAGAACATCACATAATGATAAATGATCACCACATAAAGACAAAAGCACATCACATAATGATAAAAGCACATCACATAATGATAAATGATCACCACATAAAGACAAAAGCACATCACATATAATGATAAAAGCACATCACATAATGATAAAAGCACATCACATAATGATAAATGATCACCACAAAAAGACAAAAGCAAATCACATAATGACAAAAGCACACCACATAATGATAAATGAAACCACATAAAGACAAAAGCGCATCACATTATGATAAAACCACTTAACACAATGAAAAAAGGACAACATATAATGATAAAAGGACATCACATAATGATGAATACACATCACATAATGATGAATGCACATCATTAATTTAATTTTGCCATGATAAGACAGTCCAGGCGTTCCATACCCCCTCTTGTTTCTTTACCTATGTGTCTATAAAATACACTTCACAAAACAATTATAACTTTATCACTCTCCAGTCTAATTAAATCACTTGATTACTCTAATAATAGGAAGCAATTAATGATTAAGGTAAAGGGATATCCCAAGTTAGTAGATAAAAGCAGTTCTAATCAAGCTCTTCTTTATACATTGTAGTTCATTTAATTCATGTTGGCACACATTACTTTTGTGTCATGTAGCTAATAATTGCTGCATCTACTGCGCAAATACTTAATTAAAAGCAGTATATTATTTATCATGTACATGCAATATAGTAATTGAACAAGTACTAGTACATAATTCAAAACGCAGATGGGATTCTAATAATTGAGTTTTATACAGCTGTAAATCTCAAACTGGAAGTGAGTTCATAGTATTCAGTATTAAAAAAAATTAAATTGATTAACAAAGTACTACTGCCATAATATGGTGTGTTCTTTATACCTTATATCCATATAAACCTTTATTTTTTTCTTATACACTTAACAAAACTTCTAAGTGTTCGCTTTAATAAATGAACTGATTTAAAAACTACTTTATAGAATGGCAGGATATTTTCAAATTATTACAGCAAATGGGTATTCTCAACAATTGTAGAAAGAAAATTAAATATCACCGATAAAAACCAATGTTCTGTGACGAAACTTAAAAACAATCTATCACAATTTGAAACTTTTTGACAAAATTTTACCACACCGGAAGTGACCTTGATCTTCTTCTGAGGAGAAAATTACGCGTCACACTAGGTTAAAAAGTGTTAAAGCGTCCTGAAAAAATCTTAGAAATATGGAAACAAACCATTTCAATCGTACGAAAATGATAATAAATCGGTGCTCGTGGCAGTCTTACATCAGCTCAATCAGTCTGAATTATCCTAAAAGCGGTGCACTTACGTGCTAAACACCCAAGGATATTGACCAATGGCCAATTGTGTGACGATACACTGTCAAATTCCCGGATCTGAATCCCATTGAACATATCTGGGATTTTAAAAGAAATGTCAACCCCACCCCCTTTTTTCTCACAATTTCAATGGTTTGGAAAGATCTATGCAGTACATGTAGGTGTGGCAGCAGATGGGTCAATCTCTTATTCAGCTATTCAGGGTTACATGGTATCCAACAATAAAGATTGTCTTGTAGTAATAAGAGCGAGTAGTGGGTCCTACTCCATCGAAATTTTTTTGTGTGAATTTTCATTTTGAGGGTACATCATTTCCTTGACACTTTGCTTAAAATTTTGACGAGATACTTGCATGAAATTTACGCAACATCGAGCTAAAATATGCATCATTAACCAAGAAATAAAGAAATTATTTATTGTTTGCATTTAATCTTTAAACTTCAAAAATGTCAGATGATTGATTGATTGTATATTGTTTAACGTCCCTCTCGAGAATTTTTCACTCATATGGAGACGTCACTGTATGCCGGTGAAGAGCTTCAAATTTTGACCTTTACTCGGCACTCAGGGCCATTGAGCAGTGAGGGATCTTTATCGTGCCAGCGCCTGCCGCTGACACGGGGCCTCGGTTTTTAAGGTCTCATCCGAAGGACCCGCAACTTTCACTTCAAAGTGCCGAGCGCATGGCGAAGGAACAGTTGCTACCCATTTTAACGACTAGGTCGGTCGCGGCCGAGATGCGAACTCACGACCTCCCGATCACGGAGCGAGCGCTCTACCGACTGAGCTACCGTGAACGGTAAAAAATGTCAGATGAACTCTTAGAAGTATGGTTCAGTGTAGACTCTTACTTCAGGCAATGTTACGAAAACAAGCCTTCCCTTTGACATATTGCATCATGCTGAGAGTTATCAGTGAAGCTGAGTTTTGCATATGAGTATCAATTAGTAACGGACTGCAATGTATTCATGGACTGTCTTTGTGATGTCTTTGTGTTGTACTCTATACTTGTATCATATGAGTAAAAAATATAATGTAAATAATTCGAAAGAAAAGACAGTTTCTGTGGCTGTAAAGACATGTCGGGCATGTGGTGGTTGTGTTTTCAACGAACCCATTCAAATAATAAAACAATAATTTCTCAGAATATTGTGTTTTAAGGCAGGTCAATACTTTTACGGATCCGGTTTTAATTTTACACACCAATATAAAATTTTGATTATCCTTGTCTGTTGAAATAAAATCGTTTTGATGGTTGAAAATAATGTAGCAAGTATATATTTGTTTATTATAGTGCCATTGTGCACACAAAGCATTTAATGTACATTATTAATAGGAATAACCACTTTGCACTCTGTCCATAGGATCTATATGTAATTCAGTACATACACAGACAGAGAATTCTTAATTGCCTTTATAGACCTAAAGCTTTTTTTTTTTTAAATAACTTGAGATCTATTTATATTTCATTTTTAGCCTATATCATCTTCTTTTCTTTAAGTTTTGCGTAAAACGATTGAAAAAATGGATATTCCAGAAATGGGGGTATAGGTGTGCAAAAGGCGCTTAACAAAAATCGGGCTTTTGCTCTGTGACATACCTCCCCATCTTAAGTGTGGCGTCCCGGCACACTAATAAAATTACTTAGCCTGCGGCCTCCGACAACAATGTCACCTTTAAGAAATCATATAAGTGTTCCCCTTATACCCAGCAGGCTTGATCGCTATCATTTTCTGTCTTCGGTCAATATCAATGGCCATGAGTCCTTAATGGTTATGACGTCGCACATAGAATTGAGGCTGATTTTGTAACGTCAAAATATACATTTCTGACGTTATTGCATATGTAGTTTCAGCGTAAGAAACGTCAAAAGTTTATATGGCGTAACAAATTAGACTAGACAGCCTATTTTGGCTCTTGTTTTCTTAAAAATGTCTTACCTTTCAGTGTTTCTTTAAATATATACAATTATATTTATTTGCACATTCTAGAAATAAGATTTTATCTGTTACAAGTTTTCTCCAGTAAATAGAGAATACAGCTCACATTGATGCTATATGCACCAAGTTAATTAAATACCATTATACGCATATTTGTGTCGTAGTAACAAAACCCATGCACTATAGACATCAAAATTGCTGTATCAATAACACCTACTATGCTTGCTTATATTTACGTAAATAACCTGCTATATAATAAAAATCTTTACCAAGTATTCTTTATCTTTTCTTGTTACTTGTCAAGATCACGGCATATATAGTCCGACAGCCCGCGATAGTCCGACCTTTTGACCATCACCAATATTTATAATAGAGGTAGAATTATTCCAATATCAAACATTATTTCAAAGAAATTACGAAAAACCGCCAAAATCGACCCTCGTAAAAGTGTAACAATTATAGTGAGGGAGTTGAAACAAAAACTTCAACTCTTCATTTACCGGGGTCGAAAGGTCCAGCCCATAAGAGTGCGTGTGTATGTTTTGTCTGTCTTCCATCTATTAGTTTGTCAACTATGACCTGCCAGAAAATAGCATTTCGAACATTACAGTCGCCGGGATGGTGGTTATGGGGGCTGTTTCAAAAGAGAATTGTAAGAATTTATACACTCAAAGGAAACGGATAATTTTCATTTGCTTAAATTTTCAAATTAAAAAGATTTTTATATTTGTTCAACATGTTTAAAGCAATTTATTAAGATATGACTTTTCTGTAAATCAAACAATTAAAACCAATCGCGTTTTATAGATATAAAAGAGGCTATTCGTCTGTAGAAACCTTAGCTTATTAGCTTAGATTATTATTAATTATTATTAACATGACGAGGGATGATATGGGGCCCGAGGGATTTCAGTATGTAATATTCTATTTATCATATATTTAAAATACTTAATATGCGAGTTCACATATGGTCGTTGAAGAATGTTTGTGCTTGTTAGTGACATTTTTCTTTAAAATTTAATAGATCCAATTTTAGGTAATTGGAAAAAAATTAAGATCACAAATGTCATTAAAGAATTAATGAATGTCATTAATGAATATCTAAATAAAATTAAGTAAATTAACTTTTAAACCTAATACATACGTTACTTCCGGTTTGATATGGATTTTCGGCCCGCCGGTCCGATACATGATATGGCTTTTCGGACCGGTCCGTGATATGGGGTATTGTGACGTCACCCGTATCACACCGTGCAGAATCGTTGTATCTACTACTAAGTATATGATAAATATATATTATTATAACAGTAACTTGATCCGAAGGGTCGTATATCACGTCGAGTTGACAGGCGCGGATCATCAGATCTCACGAGACGCGAAGCGTCGAGTGTGATCTGATGATCCGCGCCTGTCAACGAGACGTGATACGGCTCTTCGGATCAAGTTACTGTTATAATGATACATTTATTATATACCCCCTTATAACTAGCTAAATATAGCAGAATAAAACTTAAGAGATCAATTGTATAATATTTATCCATAAAACAAAGCATAATAACAAGGGACTTTTTAACGCGCAAGAAAAATAACGTCATGTTTTTGCGTACTACGTCATCAGTTTCAGAGAGTGGTGATATGGATTCAGAAAACCACAGTGTGGTGATCCGGAAAATCGGATCAAACTCTGTAAAATTAACAGTAACAAAAACAAGGAAATTGATGGGTATATAATGAATAGAGAATATTACATACTAAAATCCATATCATATGTCATATATCAGCCCGAGTGGCCCCATATCAGCCCGAGGGCTGCATTGGCAGCATTGAAGGAGGTTTTGGGGCTGCTTTTCTGTTTCGCCTTATCTGATTGGTTAGATATTTAAACTGTATTATAATTAGCGATTAATAAATCGTCTGATTACGGCATATCAAACACTAATAGCGGGGTTTAGGTTAAAGAGACTAATCAAAGAACATCTCCCAGACAGAGTGATTGCAAAATTATGATAGGTAACATTAATTATTACCTTGGTAATCTGTCTCGAAATAGGGGTTCCCCTTTTGTTTACAACTTTTGTTTCTTACCTTGTGTATTTTTATTATACCGAATAAGGCCATTCTTTAAACGTGAGAAAAAGTACAATCTGCTTGCATATAACGACATATAGATGTGTTTGACGGTTAAATTTTATATTTTCGAGATTTTATACACTCTTAAATTTTTTTTTCTTTAAAAAAAGGGGGGGGTGGTATTATCCATACTTCAGGTGCCTGTGTCTGGAAACCCCACCCCTTCATTTAAAGGTGTTAAAACTGATATTTTATACCATAATGTTAAGTGTGATTTATATCAAAGAATCTCATCCAAACCGTATCAGAACTTCATCCAAACCGTACACAGTTTTGTAAACAGTAGCATCCAAACATGTTACGTTGTTCTATAGCATGTCACCATCGGAACAGTTTCTTTGCATTAAATTCGTGGATTAATGGCAGAGCTACAGGATATATAATTACTTTTAAACACAGACTGTCTCTTAGTTGTAAAATTACATAGGGTGAATTCACCATGCATCGGATACCCCTGTACTTCAACAAGTTCTAGCAATATCGCTACCGACGGAAAATTATCAAAATGGAGTTTAACATTTAGTTTGTGATTAAAATAACAATTTAGGACACAATTATATGCCATTTATTGAGAAAAAATCGCCAAAAATCAAGTTTTTAGAAAAAACTGAAAATTCACCATGGATCGGACATTGTTCACCATGCATCGGACAGACGGTATGGAGACCGGAAAAATATCATACCTTTATCAGAGTGCTTTAAAATCCTTGATATGGATATATTTTCATCTTTTATCTCAGAAATAACCCTCACCTTTAACTTAATCGACGATATTTTTGCACAAATGTAAAACTATTCTAGAGACCTCACTCTGCTTAAAAATGCTTTAAAATGCTTATAATGCCATAATTCGCGCCTTTTTTCTCATGGTTTATCATACTCTGGTTTGTAGAAATAAATTGAGTAAAATTCCAGACGTCATATATCGATAACTTGTATTTTGACTGAAAATATAGAGTAGTGTTGATTCAAGTTTGCTCAAGTCATGAACGGGCAATAGGGGGTAGGTAGGTTGGGCCACAATTGGGGATCAAAGTTTTGCCTAGAAATATTGAGGAATTTTTTTTTCCTAAGAACAGAAAAAACATGTTTAATCATATTAATATGAAGGCATTTTCAGGTAGTACAACGTCATACTGGTTCAAATGAGGGCTTCCAGGGGTAAGGCTGGGCCACATTGGGGGGGTCAAATGAATACAGTAAAATACGGTTATAGCGAAGTCCTGGGGACCTGTGAATTTAATTCGCTATATCCGTAATTCGTTATATCCGTATAACGAATTCGTATAACCATATATAGCGAATTTGCAATATGCATGTTTTCCTTCAAGTGTTACTATCAAATATGTTAGGGAAGCAAATATTACAAAACATACCTTCGATAACTAAAGTTTTATAATGAATTGTATTTTATATACAATTGCGGAGAGAAAATAAAGTCAGTTCAATTATTTAAATTTTGAAATCTTTGAAAGTTCGTTATAAGAGATGTAAAATTCATTATATTTAACCTCAACGGGACTCAAAATCAGTTCGCTATATCCGTAAATTCGTTATATCAGAGTTCGTTATAACCGTAAAATTTTACAAAGATTTGTTAAGAATTTTTCCGGGGACCCAGAAAAACTTCGTTATATCCGTGAATTCGCTATATCCGTGATCGTACTAAACGTCTTTTACTGTAAATAGGAAAAATCAATAATCTGCTCAGAAACATCAAAAGCATTTGTTGTGTGGAAGCATCATCAGGTAGTTGGTACTTTAAAATTCCAGACACCCCCCCCCCCCTGTAAACTTCTCAATACTGAAATGATTTCTGCTTTATTTCCCAGCCAATGTGCTCAGGTGAGCAATATGGCCCATGGGCCTCTTGTTATGATTTAAAATATATTAAAGGTAGAAGAGTTCAACTAACTACTATATATTTTCATTATATGTAATAACGTTAAAAGTTTCATGTAAATGAAAAAAATGAAATATTTTAGCCTTCTTCGGTTTTAGGTTTTTGAGTAATTATGCCCCCGTAAACGAAGCTTCGGGGGCATATAGTTTTTGTCGTGTCCGTCTGTCTGTCTGTCTGTCTCTCTGTCTCTCTGTTTGTCTGTTTGTCCGCAAAAACTTTAACCTTGCCCATAACGTTTGATTTAGTGGAGCTATGACTTTCATATTTCATATGTGTATTCCTTACGACAAGACCTTTCTTTGGGTACCACCAAATTTGACCTTTTGACCTTGACCTTGGAGTTTGACCCACTTTTACATGAAAATTTTAAAATTTTACTCTGGCCATATCTTTTGAACATTAGACACCAGGACATTTATAATTCACATATGTAATGTTTGTTAAATGACTTTTTACTTGATACCAATAACCTTGACCTTTTGACCTTGACCTTGGAGATTTTCGTACCTATGAAAAAACTTTAACCTTGGCTATAACTTTTGAACAATAGCTACTACGGCTTTCATACTTCACATATATAATCCTGATAAAAAGACCTTTCATTGGATACCAAGAACTTTGACCCTTTGACCTTGACCTTGGGGTTCGACCTACTTTAAAAATACAACATTGACCATATATTTGAAGGGTTTGGGCCAGGGCATTCATACTTTACAAATTTAGACTTTCATATTTTATATATGTAATCCTTGTGACAAGATATTTCTTTGGGTACCAAAAAATTTGACTTTTTGACCTTGACCTTGGAGTTTGACCCACTTTTACATGAAAATTTTAAAATTTTACTTTGACCATATCTTTTGAACAGTAGACACCAGGACATTTATACATCACATATGTAATGTTTGTTAAATGACTTTTTACTTGATACCAACAATCTTGACCTTTTGACCTTGACCTTGGAGATTTTTGTACCTATGAAAAAACTTTAACCTTGGCTATAATTTTTGAACAATGGCTACTACGGCTATCATACTTCACATATATAATCCTGATAAAAGACCTTTCATTGTATACCAAGAACCTTGACCCTTTGACCTTGACCTTGGAGTTTGACCTACTTTAAAAATACAACATTAAACATATTTTTGAAGGGTTCGGGCTAGGGCATTCATACTTCACAAATTTAATCCCTGTGACAAGACCTTTCATTTGATATCAAGAACTTTGACCCTTTGACCTTGACCTTGGAGTTTGACTTACTTTTTACAAACTTTAACCTTGACCATAACTTTTGAACAGTAGGGGCTAGAGCTTTCATATTTCACATGTGTTATCCTTATGACAAGACCTTTCATTGGATATCAAGAATATTGACCCTTTGACCTTGACCTTCGAGTTTGACCTACCTTTTACAAACTTTAACCTTGGTCATAACTTTTGAACGGTAAGGGCCAGCGCATTCATACTTCCCATACGTAATCATTGAGACAAAGCCTTTCTTTAGAACCCAACAACCTTGACCCTTCTACCTTGAAATTTAGTTTGTTCTGTATTATAAAATGCTAACCTTGGTCATAACCCTGGAACAGGTGTAGTTAGCGTTTTACATTTCTTATTATTTGTGAAAAGGCCTAACTTTGGTACCAACATATTTGATCTGCATTTGAGAAAGCTTAACCTTCGCTATGTTGCCATACGGGGGCATCAGTGTTTCACAAACACATCTTGTTTTTACATAGGCCTAATTCACAAAGCATGTAATATTATTAGTATTATTATTATTATTAATATATTAAGATAGGAACTTGTTTTAGATCTAGATTAAACCATGTCATCATTTGTTTTGTTTAAAAAACTGAATAAACATTCAGAATTATTGCTTCTAGGCTATATCAGCAAAGATCACTCTTCAAAAGGCTAAGTAAAGCAGCCAATCCAAGCAAAATGATGAGCATGAAAAATATTTGAATTTGTAAAATTTATGTCAAACTTAAGGTATTTCTGTCTTCTTCTTTGCTGTTGATATTTAAGATTAATAAGTGTAGGTACCTGATTTCATTTAAGGCTTATAATATACATGTATATTACATGAAAGATATCGATAATCCAAGCGTTGAACAAAACGCGCGCAATGCTACCGCTTTTGAGGTCTGAATCTCCCTATTTTTCATCACAATAGGTTAACATGTATGGTAATAAGGTTGAAACTTTTGATGTACGCCTACGAAGATATTCTTAACATAAGAATTATCATGGTATAAATCATGGCATTTAATTATTTTGATAGATTCCACAAGATGTAGAGTGCAACTGCTGAAAGAAGATGATGGTTTTTCCATTGTACAGGTTTATATTTTAAGTACTCTATATCATTAGAGATTGTTCTATCTGACGTATCCGTATACGTATCCGTATCCGTATCGAGATATGAAAGGCATCTCGATCCCGATGTTTAACCCATTTGATACAATTCCATCTCTGTTTGTGGTTACTTAAATAAGCCACAGTCTTGCATTGAAAAATAACAAATGGTATTTTTTTTTTATATAAAAATACTAAACTGCTTTAAACCTCTATCATTTCGAAGAAAAATATTGATTAAAAAAAAAAAAAGAAAATGAAACCAAGTTTAAAATTAATTTCATTTTGTTTTTAAAATATTTGTTGAAAAATCCCCTTTCTCCTTTTCCTCTCTCATAATATCACGATATTTTATTTATTCATTCTGTATTTTTCACTATACCATTACACGTAACTGATAACATAATAGATAACCCCCCCCCCCCCCCACACACACACACAAACTGAAATACAAAATACCTTATCATCAACGCGATCAATAAAACTATGTATCCGTTTTAGAGAGAGTTTCAAATTGATTTCATAATTCGCTTCAGGACCGTTACAAGTTCTGAGTATATGCTTTGAATAGCCAGTTCAACTCCCTCCTTTTCACCTCCCTTGACATTGGCGTCGGAAGGAAATTGAAAGTAGGGAGTGGGGCTAATTGAAAGAGAGAAAAATTCAGCCCTGAAAAAGCAGAAAAAAAGGAATTTTTTTTGTTCATTGTCCAAAATCCTTAAATACTATTGTGTGTGAGTGTGTGTGTGTGTGGGGGGGGGGGTCGAACTTTTTTCATTACAATTTTCTTTTCAAACACTCCCACTTACCCTACTTTAACCATTGGCGTCGGCAGCAAATTGTACACTGTAATTTGTAATTGGGGGGGGGGGGGCTATTTAAGAAAAAAATTTTATTCCTTCAAAAAGAAAAACAAAAAAAAAAACAAAAAAAAAAAAAATGACAGGCAAAGAGGAAATGTCCGTCTAAACACGAAAATCCTATTGGGGGGGGGGGGGTTGTAAGTTTCACTCGCAAATTTTTTCCAAACAACACCACTTTCCACATTTATTTAACCTAAACTAAAACATGTTTGTGGAAAGTGGGGGGGGGGGAGGGGGCTTAGCCTACGCAGCGATGTTCAATGTCTGTATTAAGTCTATCTTTGGATAAAAGAGTGGGGGGGAGGCGGCTACGCCCCCAAACCAACGGTTCCGACGCCTAAGTTAACTGCAATACAACATGCCTGTTGAGAGTGGGGAAGGGGCTTATCCTACGCCCCAATATATATTATGTCCATCTTTGCAAATAAAGTGGGGGGTGGGGGGGGGGGGCCTACACACACAATAGTATTTAAGGGTGAGTTTTTCAGAGCCTGCTTTGTTTACTAAAAACTCCATCATGTAACTTTCATGAAAAGAAGTTAACATGCAAAAAG
Organism: Saccostrea cuccullata; assembly: GCF_032062105.1. NCBI lineage: Eukaryota > Metazoa > Mollusca > Bivalvia > Ostreida > Ostreidae > Saccostrea > Saccostrea cuccullata. Next base: position 12,111 of record NW_026932663.1, read on the forward strand.
AATAGTTTAAGAGAGGAAGATACATCATAACCTAACATTTATTTTCCTCTCCCTTTTATCGACAAGTGTTTAATCAATCAAGTCTAAAATATACAGCGTTTAAACGCAACACTTTCAGATCTTGTACATAGTCATTTCTCAAGCTCCTTGAAACCCTGGATACGCATAGGCGTCGGAACCGGGAAGGGGGGGGGGGTAGGGGCGTCTTAGCCCTCCCCCATTTTCTTGCAAAGATAGACATTATATATAGTCAATTAAAATTGGGGTTTATCTTTTTTTGTTGGTTTAGCACCCCCTTTCAACTAGCTCCCCTTCCTATTTTCTTCCGACGCCCATGATACGGTTATCGACCTACAATTTAGGGAGTGTATTCAAACTGCCCCCGAATTACCAGATATCCAAAATTTTTCTGGAGAACTATGACCATCAAATACGTGATAATGAATGGCATAGAAGATGATAAAAAAGGAAATTGGGATGGACATTTTCAGTGAATCCCCCATATACATTTGTTTTGCACTTTGATTAAATCTTTCCCAGTTAATGTACAACTACATGTATTTACAATTTACAAGTTTGAGATAAAGAGGTTTAACTGTATATATTATAATTATATATTATTGGGGATATGTCGTCTTCTTGTAAATGTTATTTCAAGAATGAAGAATGAATACCCTAAAATTGAGAGAGAGAGAGAGGGAGAGAGAAAGAGAGGTCGATCTATAAATATTTTCTACACATTTAAATAAAAAAAAAATCATACATGTTTTTCTAATTTTATTTTTAAACTTTTATACCCCCTCCACCCAAAAAGACATGATGCATAAGACGTGTACAGCAACTTATATGTTTTTATTAAAAAAAAAACACACTATTCTAGAAGTTCATGAGGTTATAATAAGTACATGTACAGGGTACTTTAAACTTAACTACGGGAATATTTCATGAATTTTATTTAAAGAATTTTGAACGTGAAAAAAAAAAACCAAAACATACTTTAACATTAAAATAGAAAATCATTATTTGTACCTAATATATAGGCTATGCATGCACACCTGCACTGTTATACAAGTCCATTATACATTCTATATTCCTATGTAGAGGTGATTCTGAAGTTGCTGTTACAATTTCCCATGATGTGCTGTAGTTTTTAAGGGAAGAAAAATGTCACCTCCATACAGGTTTGTTTACCACATGTTAATGTTCATAAACTATAAAAGTAAGGCCATAAAAAATTAATTTTTTTAGCTCACCTGAGCCGAAGGCTCAAGTGAGCTTTTCTGATCACATTTTGTCCGGCGTCCATCTCTCCGTCTGTCTGTTTGTAAACTTTTCACATTTTCGATTTCTTCTCAAGAACCTCTGGGCCAATTTCAACCAAACTTGCCACAAAGTATCCTTGGGCGAAGGGGATTCAAGTTTGTTCAAATGAAGGGCCACGCCCTCATTCAAGGGGAGATAATTGGGAATTATTGAAAATTTGGTGGCATTTTTTAAAAATCTTCTTCTCAAGAACCACTGTGCCAGGAAAGATGAAACTTATGGGGAAACATCCTTAGGTAGTGTAGATTCAAGTTTGTTCAAATCATGACCCCCGGGGGTAGGGCGGGGCCAAAATGGCCGACCAAAGTTTTACATAGAAATATATAGGAAAATTCTTTAAAAATCTTCTTCTCAAGAATGACAAAGCCATAATTCATCATATTTATATGGAAGCATGCTCAGGTAGTGTAGATTCAAGTTTGTTCAAATCATGACCCCCAGGGGTAGGGCGGGGCCAAAATGGCCGACCAAAGTTTTACATAGAAATATATAGGAAAATTCTTTAAAAATCTTCTTCTCAAGAATGACAAAGCCATAATTCATCATATTTATATGGAAGCATGCTCAGGTAGTGTAGATTCAAGTTTGTTCAAATCATGACCCCCCGGGGTAGGGCGGGGCCAAAATGGCCGACCAAAATTTTACATAGAAATATATAGAAAAATTCTTTAAACATCTTCTCCTCAAGAATGACAAAGCCATAATTCATCATATAAATATGAAAGCATGCTCAGGTAGTGTAGATTCAAGTTTGTTCAAATCATGACCCCCCAGGGTAGGGCGGGGCCAAAACAGCCGACCAAAGTTTTACATAGAAATATATAGGAAAATTCTTTAAAAATCTTTTTCTCAAGAATGACATAGCCATAATTCATCATATTTATATGGAAGCATGCTCAGGTAGTGTAGATTCAAGTTTGTTTAAATCATGACCCCCGGGGGTAGGGCGGGGCCAAAATGGCCGACCAAAGTTTTACATAGAAATATATAGGAAAATTCTTTAAAAATCTTCTTCTCAAGAATGACAAAGCCATAATTCATCATATTTATATGGAAGCATGTTCAGGTAGTGTAGATTCAAGTTTGTTCAAATCATGACCCCCGGGGGTAAGGCGGGGCCAAAATGGCTGACCAAGTTTTTCATAGAAATATATAGGAAAATTCTTTAAAAATCTTCTTCTCAAGAATGAAAAAGCCATAATTCATCATACGTGTATATATATGGAAGCATGCTCAAGTAGTGTAGATTCAAGTTTGTTCAAATCATGACCCCCAGGTGTAGGGCGGGGCCAAAATGGCCGACCAAAATTTTTAAAGATATATATAGGAAAATTCTTTAAAAATCATTTTCTAAAAAATAGCAAATCCATGATTGGTCATGAGACTACTTTTGGATTTAAACTTTACAATAAAAAGCCATTTTCTACTTTTTCCTACCCTTAGTGCTCAGGTGAGCGATGTGGCCCATGGGCCTTTTGTTGTTTCCCAGGCCAAAATTTTCAAAATTCAATGTTAAGAAGGCATAAGGAAGGAATAATGTCCTTGGGCCTCTAAGAGATAATACAAGACAAGTATATCAAAATGAAGATGAAATAAAGTCAATTAATTGAATACATGTTTCTTTAGAATGATAAATAAAAATGCTTTTTTCTTTTACCAGGGCATAAGGACACAAACCAAGAGGAATAGAAACCTTGCCGTTATTACAAGACACAAGAAATCAGTTTGGTAAACATTTCTCTGTTACTTTATATAACGGTGTACCAACACACTGTAGATTATACCTATCTATAGAGTGTTGAACATCATCACAAATATCTACATTTAATACTGCACATTGTTGTTACTTTATAAATGGATATTTGAATTAAAAGAAAAGTTTTTTAAAACTGTAATATATTTATTTAAAGTAAAGGTTATTAAGATTTTATGCAATTTGTAAATTTGTACATAAAGTTTATTCATAAAGAAGTGGAAGTATTTGAAGTCAAGTTTACATTTAAAATATTTTGCATTTCATGCACTGTAGAAGAATTTTGAATGACCTCTCTAATTCTTTTTTGAAGTTTTAATCCTTAAATATTAATTTTAAAACAGACTTCACTGTGAGTACAAGGACCTTGCTATACAAAGAAAAGAAAGAATTCAGCACCAAGTATCAAGGTATTTATGTGTGTCTGTGTTTTAATATTATTGTGTGCTGTAAGTTCTGAAAATCAAAACTTTAATATAAATACATGTTATTCACTGAGTACATTGTAAATAGAAAGATTTAACTGATGTAGATAATTCTGTTACAATGTTGTAATTTACAGAGAGATCTCCCTGACTGAGGAAATCAACACTGTTATAAAACATCAGGATAAAGAAATAGATGTCTGCTGTCAATAATGTATAGAATAGTGTACCAGAAATATGTCACCGTGTCTGGTGTTAGGGATTGTCGTCACATTTCACGTGTTACATCAGACCGGGTCTGGATCAGTGATGATAAAGGCAATCTTATACTGACAAACACTAAAGGAGAAGAACTAGATTGTGTGACAGATTTAGGTAGTGATTATGGAGGACACACTGTGGATTCTAATGGTGATTTAATTTATATAGACAGTCGTTATAACATCAATAAACTGTCTACAGAGAACAAAGTAAAGACTACGATAATAAAGTACAACACGTCACCATGGAGACTACGGTGTGTCTACAGCTCCCCCTCCACTGGACACCTGCTGGTCGGGATGTATAATACTGATACAGGGACAAAGACAGGCAAGGTAGTGAGGTATAACTCCACAGGAGAAAACATCCAGACCATACAGCACAACAACAACACAGGTCAGGTACTGTATAGAAAACCTTACTACATCACAGAGAACCGCAATGGAGATGTTATTGTGTCTGACTATCTCCGTCTTGCTGTAGTGGTGACAGATCGTGACGGTAATTACCGGTTCTCCTACACAGGTCCTCCATCAGGATCACTACTATATCCACGTGGAATCTGTACTGACGCGCTGTCACACATCCTGCTGTGTGATGATTACACCCTGTCAGTACAGATGTTAGATAGTGAGGGTCACTATCTGACAGAGATAAACACACGACAACACGGGATAGACACACCATACGGCCTGAGTTATGATGAGGACACACACCTACTGTGGGTAGGGGATTACAGACACAACACAGTCAACCTATACAGAGTGGTAGATACAGACTCTCTGACTGGTAAGTAACATTGTAGTTTGTTTTATTGTATTGTATAATTATAATAACAATACTAAATAACTACATTATAATAGAGAGATCATTTAAGATTAACTTTACATGAATGTATTCAAGTGTTTATTTACAAATGTAATAGAAATGATTGCTCATTGTGTAAACAACAAATATAAGCTGTTAAAGATGAAGTTTTTGACTACAAATATGATAAATAAATTAAAAAGAAATAATAGATTTACATCCAGTCTGTAATTAATTGTAAGATGCTGTGTGTAACTCTTCAATCACTGATTCATACATGTATATACTGAATCTTATGTCAAACTTTTTTGTAATTTTTTATCAGAACCATCTTTATATGGTATATTCATACGTCTATATATTTGTTTGACAGATAGGTTTTGAATTATAGATATACATACCATATACTGTCATTTTAAAATCAACTTTTGAAATTTTGTGCTGTTTTGTTCTGATAAATACATTTGGTGTAGTTTTGAGAGATAGCGATGAAATTTTTTAAAAAAATTTTTTGTCCTATATAATGTATTCAAATAATGCTACAATTAGAAGAGATGACAATTTGTAATGTTGACAGTTAATTTTGTTGACATTAACACAGCTCTGTGTATATATATGTGTATTTCTGTAGCAGGTGTTCAGTAAATTACACTGTGTATACATTTTGTGTATTTCTTAGCAGTAAATCTACACTGTGTAGTATATTTTGTGTATTTCTGTACAGGTGTTCAGTAAATCTACACTGTGTACTGGGGTACATTTTGTGTATTTGTGTGCAGGTGTTCAGTAAATCTACACTGTTTGGGGTACATTGACATTAACACAGCTCTGACAGTATTTTTTGAGGTGTTATATCTAACACTGGGGTGACATTGACATTAACACAGCTCTGTCTAGGAATGTTGTGTATTTCTGTAGCAGGTGTTCAGTAATACACTGTGTACACATTGACATTAACACAGCTCTGTCTAGGAATGTTGTGTATTTCTGTAGCAGGTGTTCATTAAATCTACACTGTGTACTGGGTTGACATTTTTTGTATGAGAAAGTTCTAGATGTCTCATGAAATATGGAGATCCGAAATAACCAACATTATTCAAGCTTCAAGTCCATACTGATGCTTAAGATTCATTTCATTTTAATGAACAAAAAAAAATTATTTCTTAGACACTATAGAATAAGTATGAATGCAACTGCATTGAATCATTTTAGTAACTTGCTAATGAAAGGGAGACAATTCAATTTTGTACTTGAAGGTAAAGAAAAAAAATTAAGTTACCTCCCTTTTCATTTTAAAAGTTTTAAAACGATTCCTGTTAAAAAACAACTTAGCTTCCTGCTTTGTTTCAAAAAAGTTGATTCCTGAAACTCAAAATATAATTTCATTATTACTGCCTGTATCAAGTGTAAGTACAAGATATGGTAAGGGAGGAAATACTTGTATATTTATCATTAGATTTATTCTGTCAATTTGTAACCCTATGTATCCCAACCACATGAATTTAAGAGATTGGAAGCCCTTAGATGATAATGCACTGAAAATGTTTCATTTGTACACTGTTACAAGCATTGGAGGTCACTGACAGAAATATGTAGGGTTGATTTCTGTGGTTTACACAGTCACTGAACTAAGTGTTGATGCTTAGAGAAGGTGGGGGGGAGTAATATATGGCTGTACTATTTCAAGTTATGTCAGGATTTTCTCATTATTGCGAACTCATCTGACCTATTTCAATTTATAAGAAAATTTTTGGATTGTTTTCATTTATAATTTACATCCAATCACATATATATGTTTGTATTCAGTGAATTTTCAGTGGAGTTAAGCCTTAGGAAGGCATATTATAACTCTAAACAAAGGTCATGTGAGTATAACTAAGGTTATCAGTACTTAACAAAAGACATTTTGATGCAAATTGTGTTGATTATGAAGGTTTTATGGAAACAAACAATTTAACATTGATTGGTCAACTTTGTCATAATTTTAAATGTCATCATATGATTTGAGGTGATTTGAGACACAAGGTACATTATGCTGTCAAGTTAAAGAACTTCATCTTGTAGTCATAAAATTATACATATTTTGAAGTAGAAATAATTTTGGAGGATGCATTTATCATTGATAGCAGTCATCAATGATCTTTAATCCATTATGATATTTTTATATTGTTATAATGTTGATTATATTGGAAACAAGAAATCCCATACATAATCATTTGAGAGCATAAATCAACAATGTTTTATCAGAACAAAATTATCTCCCTTAGTATTCATTGGCATAATGAAAATCACAAATGGTTTTTCTAATGAATGTATAAATATCAAGATTTGATTCTAAAATTTTTTGGACTCAAAACATTTTAACTACTCCAATATCATAAATATTTGATATAGGAGTACCAAAAATGACATTGTTTTGTGAAGATTAATCAGGATTTTTTAAAAGTATTTACAATATATATAAGACTTCTTTTTTTTTTTATCTTCAACAGGAGTCCCTCTGGAGAAGATCAAATGTAGAAAACATCCCAGAATTCCCCTGGACCAGTTCTGTACCCCGTGTGGTGTTCCCTTGTGTGTGGAGTGTACCAGCTCTGAGGATCACAGCAGACATGACCTTAGAAAGATAAAGACATTGTTTGACAGAATTCACAGGATAAAGGGTAATAGTTTAATTAATTTCAAACATTTTATGTATGTAGTAAATGGAATATATTTTGAATATTTGATCCAATTCTGCTTCAATTATCAATAAATTATTTATAACAATGGCCTTTATTTACCCAATCCAAACACACAAGAGATAATCTGTATGAAGTTTGTATCTGAAGGAATTTTTGTACATAGGGTTAACTGCATTATGTGGGTGTCCATGACAAACATACATGCCCTTTCAGTAACATTTGAATCAATGTAAGGAGAACTGTTATTGATATAATGCTGATTTAAATTTATGGGAAAATTACTCCATTCTGTGTAACAATTTTAATTGCCGGTGATATTAATACATTCAATGTTTTTTCCGAGCTTTTTTTTTATATATTATGTATATATTTCTTTACTTTGTAGATGGAGATACACTATTGATGTGCCTTCTTATTTCCAATTCCTACAAAATAAACATGAAAGAAGGAAACTGGATGACTAAATATAATGCTGTTGCCAACATTTTTCATTCCAAGGAAGTCACAAAGCCATTTGCCCCTACAGATTTAGAAAAATACAAACCAATTCTGAAACTCAATGAATCAGAGATCAGTTTTTCCAATGATTGCTTCAAAGATATCAGTTTCCTAAAATTATTAAAGAGTCCTAAAATAATCAGAGAAGACAAGTATAATGTTTATACAATAAACTTTACTGATATTTTCTTGACTTGGGCAGAAAAAGAAAACATTGCTGAGTTCTGTAGATCCTGGAATTATCAGAGAGGAGAGGATGAAGTTTGCTGTTGGTTAATGCCGGATAAAAATGAGGAGCTTTTAGAAAAACTTGGACAAGATATTTTCATGCACTCAACAATGGTGGACCAGTCATTCCATGAAGCTGTATTTAGAAAATGTAGGTCTACATTCAAGGAATTTTCAGAATTCTTTATTTAATATTTAATGACAAATGTTTAGGGTTTTAGCAGATTTATGTTTCATTAATGATATTTATTTAGTAATTATTAATTGAGAAAAAGATGTGAATATATTTCTTTTTAAGTTTGTAGATGTACGTAATTATATTTTGACTATTTTTCTCTAAGTTAGTATTATAATGCCTCAATGTTTTTCTCTTAGTCGGCATACCTATTCAGATAATAATGAGGGGAGACAAATCTGTAAAAAATTTCATAGAAAATCTGAAGAAAGGAAAGACCATGATGTACCACGCATCTGGGATGATAATCGGATGTGCAGGAAGTGGGAAAACAACTTTACTACAAAGACTACAAGGCATCAATCTGAAAGAAATAAAGAAAAATACTAGCTCAACCAGAGGAGTTGACATTCACACAGATGTCTTTGAAGTAACAGATAGCATCCATGGTATGCTTCATTCTTTGTTTTCATTGATCATGTGTTAAGTTGATACTTATATAATAGTCTTGTGTTTGGCTTTCACTATGAGTAAATTGTAGTCAGTGTTTGACAAATGGTGCATGAGCTAGAGGGAAGTGTGCTGTGTCAAAAGCTGACTACTGTTTATTCAAAGTGCATGCTAAACACAACACCTGAGCCCAAGGCTTAATTTAGCTTTTCTGATCACATTTTGTCTATCATCCATCTCGTTAGCTGTCTGTGCATCTTATTAAGGTATCTTCAAATTCTTGGAACATTTGACTTATGAACGCTTAAATCGTAAATGGTTTGATACATGAAGATATTTTAATACCCCATATATGTTACTTTTTCAGTGCAAAAAAGGTCACACAATAATGTTTGCAAATTAATTTGCAAGATTTTTTCAATGATAAATATTATTCAAGCTATTTAACGTAGAGTAAGATTAAATATATTGCTATGGTTACATCTAGTAAATTATGATTACAGTTAAAGTAATTAGCCAAAGAATTTAATTGCAAAATTTAATTGTACCTTACATGTAGCTCAGTAAGATGCATATTGAACCACTTTGTTCTTTGCGATTTTTAGTCATCCTTCATGAGTTCTTATCCAAAATATACTTCCCAAAAGCACTTGCTTTCAGAAATTTTCATGAGTGACATACCTTAAACAATTCTAACAAATCTGGTCATACAGCATAAGGGAAACTAAATGTGTGTTTTTCATGATCCCTGCGGCCCTAGCGCTTGTGAAATGGAGGCTTGAATCATTAAAAATAAGTACCATATTAAAAGATATTTATTTATGGGTATGAAGCGGTAAAACTTTTGTAATAAATAATTATTATAATATTTAAGTTTTGAGTACATAACCACAAGTTTGAAAATCATGAACCAAGGGTATGAGAATCTGGTGCTAGGACAGGGCTATATAGATAATACAGTAAAACATTACTTCTTTAAAAATCTTCTTTGCTTCTGGGTTTTAAACAAATTGACTCAGTACATACCATGTAGTTATGATAAGCAAGGTGCCTCTCCCTAAGTTGTGAATTTATGAACCCGGGCTCAAGGGTTTTTAATTAGGGCAGGGCTGTATTCATAAAATTCCAATAATGCATGATTTCCTTTATATTTGATCTGTTCATTTCTGTGGTAAGTGAGCTTTTCTGATCACAGTCTGTCCGTCTGTCTGTAAACTTTTCACATTTTCGACTTCTTCTCAAGAACCGCTGGGCCAAATGGGGCAATTTCAACCAAACATGCCATTGGGTGAAGGGGATAAAAGTTTGTTCAAATGAAGGACAACCCCCTCAATTCAGGGGAGATAATTGTGAAATAATGAGAATTTAGTGGCATGTTTTAAAAGTCTTCTTCTGAAGAACCACTGTGCCATGAAAGATGGAACTTATGGGGAAACATGTTCGGCTAGTGCAGATCAAGCTTGTTCAAGTCATGACTATCGGGGTAAGGGCGGGGCCAAAATGGCCGACAAAAGTTTTACAAAAAAATATATAACGGAAAATTCTTTAAAAAAACTTCTTCTCAAGTAAAGCAAAGTCATAATGGCTCATATTTATATGGAAGCATCCTCAAGTAGTGTAGATTCATGTTTGTTCAAATCATGACCCCTGGTGGTAGGGTGGGGATGAAATGGGCGACCAGAGTTTTAGATAAAAATATAGGGAAATTATTTAAAAAAAAAATTGTTCTTAAGAATAGCAAAGCCATAATTGATCATATTTATATGGAAGCATTTTCAGGTAGTGTAGACTCAAATTTGTTCAAATCAAGACCCCAGGGGGTAGGGCGGGGCCACAATGGCTAATCAAAGTTTTAGATAGAAATATATAGGAATTTTTTTTTCAAAACATATTCCAAAGAATAACAACGCCTTTGTTGGTCATGGGACTACTTTTAGATTTAACCTTTTCAATAATTATGAAATAAACCATTTTCTACTTTTTCCTAGCCACAGAGCTCAGGTGAGCGATATGGCCCATGGGTCTCTTGTAGCTCACCTGAGCCGAAGGCTCAAGTGAGCTTTTCTGATCAAAATTTGTCCATTGTCTGTCGTTATTGTCGTTAACTTTTCATTTGTTCATCTTCTCAAGAAGCACTGGGCCAATTTCAACCAAACTTGCTACAAAGTATCCTTAGGTAAAGGGAATTCAAGTTTCTTCAAATGAAGGGCCACGTCCTCTTCCAAGGGGAGATAATGATTAATTAGTGAAAAAAAATAATGGTATCTCTAGAAAATCTTCTTTTCAAGAACTACTGGGCCAGGAATGATGAAACTCGAGTGGAATCAACCTTAGGTAGTGTAGATTCAAGTTTGTTTAAATCTTGAACCCTGGGCTTAGGGTGGGGCCACAGTGGGGTATCAAAATTTAACATAGGAAAACGTAGGGAAATCATCATTGATGATTGATCATCAATTTAAAACAGTAAAAAAGATAATGTAGATTTGGAATTCAGCAGAAAAGAGGAGCCGTAAAGTAGATAATAAGAAAGGATACAAAGGCTATATCAAAAAAAAAAAAACAGCTTATAAACAATACAAAATACTGTGTCACATGAATTCAAAAGTATTCTAAGAAAGTCTGGATTTAAGTTTGATTAAATACTCCCCTCCACTTTCATAATATATTTAAACTTTTCATTACTAAACTTATTTTTGCTTTTATCTAGCCAGTTGCTCGGGTGATTGATGTGGCCCCCGGGCCTCTTGTTTCAAAATGGTGATATTTCACTGGACAGAAAAAAACATGATGCATATGTTTTAGATTTTATTGTTCAATAAATATCAAAGAGTAAGTAAATATATTTATTTTTAAATGTTGCTTTATTCGTAAAAATCGCATTAATATATATAATTATTAAATGAAATAAAAGAGTGTCTGAAGTTGTTTTGAACCAAAAACGTAGCATTCTCGACCCAAATCAAAAGTAGGAATTGGAGATTATGTAGTTGTTAAATTGAGGTAAAATTGCTTGAAATTCCAAAAAATCAGGAAAATAACGGTCGTTGGTCGCGTTAGACAGGTGGTCAAGGTAAAATATATAGGGAAAAGCAGTGGGGGGAATTTACTTTCAAATGTGACAGTGAGTCACTAAATACAGTGGGTTATTATGACAGTTTTGACTTTTTTAAATGAATTTTATGTTTGTTATCCTGAAAAATATTATTATCTACGATATAAGCACCAGTGTCCACTCTTAGCATTCCATACACTTTGCTTTATTGTCATTTATTGTCATTTATATCGGCGCAGAATGGCAACTCATGTCAGTGCTGCATTAAACATCAGAGTTGCTTTAAAATGAGTTAAAGGTATTGAACAACCATATTTTGAACCTAAAAATGAATGGTCTGACATTTTAAATCATAGTAGAATTTTAAAGATTTTATCAAATAAAATTGCTCAACCTAAGGAATTAACAAAATTAGTGTTCATTTTCATTGAAGTCTAGGGCAGCACATGTATTATAAGATATTGGAAAAAAGTTATTTGATTTCAAACAAATCTCGGGATGAGAATATGCATAAGCTCCCTCTTTAGTACACTATGAAATAAAGATTATTTACCGCAGAAATTTTGAGAAATCAACAATTTTCTTCTTTTCATTAAGGGCAGATAACTCTTCAAAAACTTTTAATGTGCAAAATGACCGCCTCCTTTCATGTTATCAATCTTGTGAATTTGGTTCATTTCACTTTTTAGCTCACCTGAGCCGAAGGGCTCAAGTGAGCTTTCCCTATCAAAATTTGTTGTCATCCGTCGTCGTTGGCGTCGTCATTGTCGTTGTAAACTTTTTACATTTTTATCTTCTTCTGAAGAACTGCTGGGCTTATTTCAACCAAACTTGCCACAAAGTATCCTTAGGTGGAGGGGATTGCAGTGTCGTAAAATGAAGAAGGGAATATCCATCTTCGAAGGGGAGATAATTATGATTTTGTGAATTTTTTTTTTTAATTTCTTCTCAAGAACCACTGGGTCGAGAAAGATGAAACTCACATGAAATCATCCTCAGGTAGTGTATATTCAAGTTTGGTCATATCATTACCCCCAGAGGTAGGGTGGGGCCACAATGGCCGATCAAATTTTCACATTGGAATATATAGGAAAAATCTTTTAAAAATCTCAAGAACCATTGAGACAGGAAAGGTGAAATTCATGTGAGACAATTTTTCAGGTAGTATAGATTTAAGTTGTTTCAAATCATGACCCCCGGGATTACGATGGGGCCACAATGGCTTTACAAAGGAATATGTATAAAAGTGTAAAATCTTCTCAAGAACAATTGAGACAGGAAAGATGAAAGTCATGTGAAATCATCCTCAGGTAGTGTAGAATCAATTTTGTTGAAATCATGACCATCGGGGTTAGGATGGGGGCACTGTGGCCGATCAAAATTTTACAAAGGATTGTACGAGGGTTCTCCCAAAAAGTCGTAGACAGGGAACACAGTTTTGTTTCTTTTCGATAAAATGAATTTCCTACCTTGTCATGGTGAAAAGTAACATTTTATGATCATGCATTGCAAGATTCATGATGATATCACATTTAATAAGAAAATTATGAAAAAATAAAGAAAGCATGTTAGTGTACATCGGCGCACGAAAGCAAACGTTATTTACGGCCCTTTTAACGTCAGGATCTCTTTTTCTGCTTCAAATGCGTCTTTTAACATTAATAATTTTTATACCCTACGCAACAAGTTGCGTGAGGTAGGGTGAATTCACCATGCATCGGACACATACCTTGCTTCGGACAACATTAGGCAACAAACTCTCTTTTAATTTAAGAGTTCCGTGCATTTATTTGTTTCCGTCTTAAAGATGAAGATTTAATTTTTTTAATGATACCGATTGTTATTATCATATTGTGATAAAAATACCTCGTTAATGGCCTTGAAGTTACGTCATATTTTACATCATCTAAGGGGAATAACCAGATATTTCTGATTTTGCAATTTTAGAGTTATCGTTCTTTAAATTCGATTTCAACGGAACGAGTCATACTTAATCACAAACTAAATGTTAAACTCCATTTTGATAAATCCATCGGTAGCGATATCACTAGAACTTGTTGAAGTACAAGGGTATCCGATGCATGGTGAATTCACCCTATAATGTTTTTGACCCGTCCGTCAGAGTGTAAGCCAGTCAGTCTGTCAGTCCTGTTTTTTTGTCAGCGCCACTCCTCATAAACCCCTACACAGAATTTCGTCAAACTTTGCAGATATTTAGGACACAATGTGTAGATGTGCATATTACCAGGAAATTTTTATTCTTATATTTTTTCTAGGAATTTCCGCATTTTTTAACCTAGATTATTTGGCCATACCTTGAATATAGAGATGAACAGTTTGTCAGCGCAACTCCTCTTAAACCGCTGCACAGAATTTCGTCAAACTTTGCAGATAATATGTAGATGTGCATATTACCAGAAAATTCCAATTCCTTTTTTTTGAAATTTCTACACTTTTCAACTTTTTTTGGGGGATACCCTTGAATAAAGAGATGAACAGTTTGTCAGCACAACTCCTCTTAAACTGCTGCACAGAATTTCGTCAAACTTTGCAGATATTTAGGACAAAAGATGTAGATTGGCATATTAAAAGGAAATTTCAATTTCATCATTTTTTCCGAGAATTTCCACACTTTTCAACTTAGATTTTGGCCATACCTTGAATAAAGAGATGAAGAGGTGAACATTTTTGTTAGCACAATCCTCTTAAACTGCTGCACAGAATTTTGTCAAACCTCAGAGATATTTAGGACATAGTGTGTAGATGTGCATATTTCCAGGAAATACCTATTACTTTATTTTTCTGGGAATATCAGCACTTTTGAACTAAGATTTTTGGGGATATCTTGAATATAGCGATGAACAGTTTACCAGCGCAACTCCTCTTAAACTGCTGCACAGAATTTCGTCAAATTTTGCAGATAATTAGGACACAATATGTAGATGTTCATAAAACCAGGAAATTCAGATTCCTTTTTTCGGGAGTTTTCACACTTTTCAACTTAGATTTTTGTCTATGTCTTGAATAAAGAGATGAACAGTTTGTCAGCACAATCCTCTTAAACCGCTGCACAGAATTTTGTCAAATCTTAAAAATGTTTAGGACATAGTGTGTAGATGTGTATATATTACCAGGAAATACCTATTCCTTTATTTTTCTGGGAATATCGGCAATTTTCAACTTAGACTTTTGGGGATATCTTGAATATAGCGATGAACAGTTTATCAGCGCAACTGATTTAAACCGCTGCACAGAATTTCGTCAAACTTTGCAGATATTTAGGACTCAATGTGTGGAAATGCAAATTATGGGGACATTCCAATTTCTTTATTTTTTTCAAGAATTTGCAGCACTTTGAGTTTTGGGGGAGCGTGGGGTATTTGAGCTTGCTGACTTTTTCTTTCATTTTAAGTGAAAAACTACTCTTGACTAAGGGATTTTCTTGAATTCACTACTGTCCGTTTTTGTTTTTAGCTCTACTGGTCAAAGACTTATAGTAAGGTGTCTGTTGTCCGTCCGTCTGTCTGTAAACAATTTTTCAAAACGCTACTCCTCCTACAGTTTTGGTCTGATTTCAGTATAACATGGCACAAAAGTAGACTACACTAAGATACATAAAATAGTACATTTGATTTTGATTTCGATGAACGGTGTTGCCATGGTTAAAAATAGAATTGTCTGTGAAATTTCTTTCAATTGCTACTCCTCCTACAGTTTTGATCTGATTTCAATATAACTTGGCACACAAGTAGACTTCACCAAGATGCATAAAATAGTACACTGTTTTTTTATTTAGATGAACGATGTTGCCATGGTTACTAAAAATTATAGAATTTTATGTGAAATTCCTTCAAAACACTACTCCTTCATTTTTGGTCTGATATCAATATAATTTGGCAGACAAGTAGATTACACTAAGGTACATAAAATAGTGCATCGGTTTTTAATTTCGATGAATGGTGTTGCCATGGTTACTAAAATAGAATTTTCTGTGACATTCCTTTAAAATGCTACTCCTTCTACAGTTTTGTTCTGATGGCAATGGCTTCTTTTCTCATCCCTTTGTATAGGTACAAACCAGTAGAGCTACAGTCTTGAAAGAGACTTCTGGTTGTTTTTGTTTTGTTCGTTTGTTGTTTTTTTTTAAAGCAGATTCAAATTTTAGTCGAACTCGAGTCAAAAGATCGCTTTACATTGTAAGCAGCAGAGACGTCGTCCGTGGCACAGATCGTTCCCCATTGTCTGCGTTTTACAAACAATACTATACTTCTTACATGCAGTAATTATTTTTGATATAACTCTTATTGAATCTTATGCCATTCAAAAATAACTTTTCTTTAAAATCTAGTGTGTAAGGTCACTTTTGTACTCTTTTTTCTTGTTTCTGATGTATATAACCATATATCCAAACCAATTTATTACATATTCATGCGCTGGTTACGCGTTTGACGTCATCTTTTTCATGAAACTCAATTTCAACAACACTTTTAAAATCATCACATCAATCGTCTGTTTTTAATGCTATTTATATGAAATTTTGACATATTATAAAGATTTTAATTTGGGTTTCACTAATCTAATTTTGAGTTCAATATGTTAGTACTAAAGAAATAAAAGCAAATGTAATAGTTATATACTTAAATTATTCTGAATTTTGTTCATGCGCTTGCAGACCTTATCGGCCATCATATGAATCGTCCTTATATTATAAATATGAATGTTATATATTTAAGAATTCATAATTTTAAAGAACATTGCAGATATTAATTATTATGCATATGCAAAATTTGTTTAGTATTGGTTGCATGTTTAAAAAAATATAAACATTGTCTACAACTTTTTGGGACAACCCTGGTATATAGGAAAAATCTTCTTCTCAAGAATAATTGACAGGAAAGATGAAATTCATGTGAAATCATCCTTAGGTAGTGTAGATATAAATTTGTTCAAATCATGTCCCCTGGGTGTAGGGTGGGGCCACAATGGCCAATCAAACTTTAACATAGGAATATGTTGGAAAACATTTTAGAATCTTCTTCTCAGGTACTGCTAAGCCATTATTAGTGATATTTATCTAGAAGCATCCTCAGGTAGTGTAGATTTTAGTTTGTTCAAATCATAACCTTCAGGGGTAGGGTGGGGCCACTATGGGGGATCAAAGTTTTGCATTAAAATATATATTTTAAAAAAAAATGTTCTTCTCAAGAATAGCAAAGCCATGATTAATGATATTCAGATGGAAGCATCCTCAGGTGGTGCAGATTTTAGTTTGTTCAAATCATAACCTTCAGGGGTAGGGTGGGATCGCAATGGTAGATTAAATCTACCATTTGTTTTACGATAGGAAACTAAATGGGAAAATCCCAAGAACAGAAAAGCTATGTTTAGTCATATTGACATGTACGCATCTTCATGTATTGAAGATTTAAGTTTGTTCAAATCATGACCCTTTGGGATAGGAAGGGAAACGACAGGGAATCAAATTCAAATCGTAAATAAGTGATATATACACTGTACATTTTTAAAAAATGGTATGTTATTCTAAGCTAAATCTTGCATTTTTATTTCTATTCATCTTAGGATGGGACGTATTATTGTAACGTGTCGAGCGGAATAATAATAACAATTGGGGGTCGTACCTTGTCAATTCACACACGTCTTGTACTCTCCGCTGCTTACACTGGAATGAATCGCTCTATAACGCATTTATATACCTTTTAACCCACTTCCCCGCAGTCACGCATTTTAATGCATATACCCTTTCCTATTTCAAACGCAAAAACACATATATACCGTTTCCCCGCAATCACGCATTTTCACGCACTTTAAAAAGTTCATTTAAATCGTTAATTTAATGCCAATTTACTTATATTTTATGCCTGCAAAAATCTGAAAGAAGACAAGTTATTTTTATGCCCCGCCATGAATAAGGCCCGGGCATATTGTGTTTGTCATATCCGTCTGCCGTCCTTCCATCCTTCTGTCCTTCCATCCTTCCATCCTTCTGTCCTTCTGTCTTCCGTCACACTTTGCGTTTAGCTCTGTTCAATGCTAAGTTTCAAAGAAACTATCAAAGATATTTTCATCAAACTTCATATGCTGATAGATATTGTTGAGAGCTATGCAACTGCATAAAAATTTTTGACCTTTCCTTTGACCTTGACCTCACTTTTCTTAAATTAGTGTTTAACTCAGTTTAAACATACCATTCAAGATGGTGCTATCAAACTTCACATGTTGATACAAACTTGCACAGATGATGCATCTAGGGATGAACACTACCAGACTTGCTTTGGATGCTGTATGTGACCTACATTTTCCAGATGAGTGACCAGATTAAAGTTTTTGGAGCAGGTCCATTCCTAAAGAACTATAAGCCTACTTGGACCAGACTTGCATGGATGATGCATCTAGAGATTGACACTACCAGACTTGCTTCGGATGCTGGATCTGACCTATATCTTCATTCTCAAAGAACTACCAGCCCTACCTGAACCAAACTTGCATGGATGATGCATCTAGGGATGGACACTATCAGACTTGCTTCGGATGCTGGATCTGACCTACATTTTTATTCACTAGTAACTATAAGCCTTAGCAGAACCAAACTTGCATGGATGATGCATCTATGGATGGACACTGCCGGACTATTCCCTAGTAACTATAAGCCTTACCAGAACCAAACTTGCATGGATGATTCATCTAGGGATACCAGACGTGCTTCGGATACTAGTAAATCCTCGGCGGGGCATTCATGTCCTATGGACATATTTCAAGTTGTATTAAAATATAGCGTCATAATACTATTTACGCTAAACTTATGAGAAACATGTTCCATGCTAGAAGGTGTTTGCGGGGAAATGGTAAATTTTTCTATGACTTGAACATTTATTGTATGTTGCATAAAAGTCAAGTTAGTTGTAAGGAGTTAAGGAAGATGTTTACACCCATAACTTAATAACTGAATCTGAATGATCACCATATATATTTCCGGAATATTACATTATATTATAGGTTTCATATCCGTCTGTCCAGCTGTCCGTATGTCCATTCGTTTCCCGCTTATAACTTCAATACTATTAGGCGTAGGATTATCAAACTTTGTTAACTGGTACTTCTTGGGTAGTAGACAGTGTTGTCGCGCACAAAAAGTACGTCGTTCTGACATTTAATAAAGAAGCTATTGCAAATAGCCAGTGTGTCACGCACAAAAAGTAGGTCGCTTTGACCTTTGTAAAGGTGCTATGGCCAAATAGGGAAAAAATCCTGTCCAGCTCATAACTAGAAAAACTATTAGACATAGATCTATCAAACTTGGCAAAAGTATACATCTTTGGTAGAAGGTGTGCCGCAACCTGTTTCAAGGTCACTGTGATCTATAATTAAGTGAATATTTTTAGAAACTAAGTCTTTTTAATTTTAAATTTCAAAATTCCTAAAAAATGTAAAAGAAAAAATATAGTTGTATCCATATTAAAAAGTGTTAAATCAAGTAAAAACTTATTTTTTCATCATATACTTTACAGCATGATCTGTAACAAATGTCAGTGTTTATGAGAGGAATTCAATTTGTCCCATGGGCATAATTATCAAGCACTAGTAAAGAAGAATTTTGATAGCAGAAATTTGCATGTAAAATTAGAGAGAAATTAATGAGTTTAGTGTGAGGACCTAAGTGGTAGAGCATCAATGTTATCTATATCCCTTTGGGAAGTGGGCTAATGGGCAGCCAGCCTGTTGGATTAAAATAGCTCTTGTTGCCTAGCCTAAGTTTTAAAATTAATTTGACGAAGAGAAATTAAAAATAAATTGATATTGCATAATAACTTATAATCTGATATTATATACGCAAGTGAGTTAAGGCTAAATATGGGTTTTTCTATGCAAATGAGCTAATAAAAATGCATAAATTGTGTATTTTATGTACAGAGAAAGTTCAAATTGATTTTCTTATACATACTTAGTACCCACACTATATTAATGCAAGTGCACATTATGACGTCATATTATGACGTCATAGTTCTTTCCCATTCAAGGTAATAAAACACATCAACATAACAACGTCGGCGCAAGGGCATATCCTATTTAATTTAAAATAAACAAAGTATAATATTAAGGAGAATATTCTTAAAAATAATAAAACTGCTAATATGCTCTTCTTCAATCGATAAATTTTTTTAAACTAAAACTGTACATTTTTAATAGAACTGTACGAATAGTAAATAAACAATTGCAGTGTCGACATTTGTGCAGCAATATCTTAAATCTTTGGAATTTTCTGCTTTTCTTTATACCTTAATAAACTAAAGGCTGATGACGTCATAATATGACGTCATAATGTGTACTGGCAATCGCATATCGTGGGTACCAAGAATGTATTAGAATACAAGTCTTAACATTTTCTTTCTGGTATGTATAGGAATTATAGGTCTTAATTAATTATTTTGTAGAGAAACCTCCACACGTAGCCTTAACTCACTTGCGAATATTAATTAATTTAAAAACTAATTTTATGGGGTGTGGTTGAATCAGCATGCCTACTGTCCATATGAATTAAATATGAAACCTGCAGTGCAGATCCATTAATATCTTGGCAGTAATGAGTACACAAGCATCCAGTCAAAGATTAATTAATGAGTTCAATGTAGGAAGGCTAGCTGTCTCAATCATTTTTGGAGCATCTCTGATCAAACAGTTTTATCTATAACCTTTGGGAATTAGACAGAAGAACTGGTGGACAGTTTAAAGCATGTCATTTGATGAACAACTTTTATTTTCAAAATTGATTTGGTATAGATTAAGTTGTTAAGACTTATTTGATATTGTATAATATGATGGGTATATGACGGAGTCTAACACAACCAGTATAGAAATCTATCAATGATGTAATATTTGTTATAATTAATGCCCACAACACAAGGGATAGATAAACAATATTGTAAGGAAAAATCATGGAAATCTTAGAATCAAGGTTGACATGACTTTTTTTTGCACTCTAAAATGTTTAAGATAATTATAATATATTGACGGGTATATCAAGCCTTGGCGTTTCACTTTATTTACATTTTTGTTTTCATTTTTACCTCTACTCTTTGGATACATGTGGGGTATCCATATGTATCCAAAAGGTGAAGTTGTTAATCAAAGTGTATTCAATGTTTTTTGCAGTTAATTTTTCGAGTCAACAAAACCACTTCAAACTCAAACTTGATAAAACAGATATGAAGCAGAGTGTTCCTGCATACCATTCAGAAAATACAGCTGATGATGGGGAAAAGATGGAACCAGTTGATGAAGAGGCCAATACAACTGAAGCATCAAACACTGGACAGATATCACATGATGATATTGACATCAAAACCACCCCATCTCATGAACCACAGGGGACCACATCACCAGGAAATGTAGCAGATGTTGTGAAGGAAAGCAAAGATATTCCTCATAGTTCAGAAATTTCTGGAAATTTGCAAATTAGTGCAGAAGACATGTCAGATGATCCTGAGAAAAAAATTACCATGACTGACTTTGCAGGGCAGTGTTCATATTATGCCTCACACCAGATTTTTCTGAGTCCCCGGGCCTTCTTCATTCTGGTGCTGAATATGGAGAAGAAGTTTGGTGATAAGGTTGGAGAAGAAGTGTGCTGTCAGGAAGGTTCCATTTACGGGGAATGGACAAACAGAGGTTGTATACAATGAAATGACATTTATAAGCAATCTATCTATTTTAGCTCATCGAAGCTTAAAGCTCAAAATATATTTTCTGATCACATTGTGTCTCGTATCCCTCTGTATGACTATTTGAGAAAAATATTCTTTAAAAAATTTATTTTCAACTTGAAGTTTTCTCCAGAGCAAGTGATACTTTTTCAACCAAACATGCCACAAAGCATCTTTTGGTGAATGTAATTCAGGTTCATTCAATTGAAATTTCACAGACCTTTTTAATGCGAGATAATCAAGAATAAGATCCAATTTGGTGGCATCTGGATTCGCATTTGTTCAAATCATGAACCAAGGTGGGTCATACTGAGTAATCACTAATCAAATTGTTGCAAAGAACTATTAGAAGAATTTATATTAGATATGCTTTTCAAGCATAATTATATATTATATACTGCAGATTCAAGTTTATTCATATCATGACCCAAGGAGGCATGGTCGGACAACAAAATGTGATCAAGAACAAATAAAGGAAAACTAAAATATTTCATTTCTTCTTCTCAGGAGGTGCATGTAGTTAAAGTGATATAGAAGCAATCGAATCTATTGTACATAGATTCAGGTTTATGAAACGTAGGGGTAAGGTGGGGTCATAATGCGAAATCAAATCTTTACAAAGAAATATATGGGAAAATATCATAAAGATGTTCCTCTGAATAATAGCAAATGCTTAATTGATCATATTGATGTAGAAAATAGTTTCAAGTTTTTCCAAATCAGGAAATTTGCAAGTAAGATGGGACCACAAGGGGATCAAAGATTTATATATAGGGATATATGAGCGTTGTCCCGTAAAATCGTGGACAAGTTGTCTAGTTTGAAAAATAATCATCACTGCGTTCTGAAATTTCCACCACTCTTTAGTAGATAAATTATGAATATACATAGCAAATTTTAAATGATATATGCATAAGTAAACAAATTGTTATATTTTATGCTATGTACTGTATCGCCCTACGGCGCACGGATGATAACGTCGAAGTGTCTAAAACAGCGTCAGATTTCATTTTGCTAAACTTAAAGTTGGATAAGCCCCACTTAAATTAAAACAAAATTATTGATTTATATATGAAGTATCTATAACCAGTTAAGAAACCAATGTGGCACACTCATACAATCTTCTGAATATTTATTAGCAAGTTACAGACAGTATTCTCACCATCATTCAACTAAAAGAGAATCTCACATCGACAGTAGACAGTGACAACGTCCTTTGCTATTTCAAATGGCAGTCTGCCCATATGTTTTGTACTATCTGGGGACTCGACCACGAAGACTTCTCTAAGAAAACTTTCATTTCATTTATATACTAAAGATCTTGTGATATGTTTGATATTTTCTTGCTTCTGTATTCATTTCAAGTCCTTTAAGGCGTCATTATAACATCCTAATCTATCTGAAGGTGCGCCGTAAATCATAAAAAAAATTTTTCGTGTGTTGTGTTTATAACTTTCCCATTTCGAATGCTCGGGAAAATGCCAAAAATTAACCAAATGCCTTGAAATTTTTAAAAAGACGACAGAATTGATTAAAACAGGAATAGGATCAAATCATGACACCTGGGGGTAGGGTTGGGTCACATAGAGATCAAATCATAACACCTGGGAGAAGGTTTGGTCACATCAGGAAACCAAAGTCATCCATAGAAAAATTAATAAAAAAATCTTGTTAAGACTTTAGGGTCATATTGACCATTGTGATTCACGAGCCTTTATATAAACTTTATTCTTTTTTTCAGAACGAAATATCTTGTCTACTCTAAATTAATTGTTTTTGTATTTCTTTTTCAGATTATCTTGAATTCTGGATGAAGTCAGTTCATCAATACAGCAGTGATAAAGCCCCAGTTATCCTGGTTGGTACTCACAGTGAGGAGAAAACTGAAAAGGTACTCACACATTTTTTCCTTAACGACTGATATATTTCTATGCTTAAAGTATACTGACACGCAAAAGAAACGCAACACCCTACTTTAGGGGGGAAATAAATATGTAAAGTGGAGAATTTTGTGTCTTAAAAATATGAATATCTTCAATTCGGTAAACATTGGTAATTTAACGGTTGAACGATTTCAATATCATAACTGGAGGTCGGGTTTCAGTCTGTTTAACAGAAATCAAAAATTGCATGTTTAACAAAACATTTGGAAGTATTATGGACTTTTAAGGGTTTTTACTGTTCAAAATAAGTAATGCAGCAAAATGTCTCAAAAAATAAACTCTCCTTTCGTTTCCCCTAACGATGCACAGGCTGCTTGAAAATGGCTTATGAACGTATTTCTGTTGCTCTTGCTGGAAAATTTCAATGCAAAGGTGATGGAGAGTTGCTGATGCGAAATTTCACTACATTACGCCTCAACAGGGTCTAACGTATCAAATGCATTAAGGACAGTCCTTGTACCGGAAGTACAAGAGTGGCTACAGTGCTCTAAGTTAGAGAAAATTTGACCTAACCATCTGAAAAACGACCATTTAAAAATGTCAAAGAATAATTCCTTCGCTCATATCTCGATATTAATGAACCTACTGTATCGTAGAAATTAAGCTGCAGTTGTTGTTTAGGGCAGTCTTGCACATTTTACTTGAATGGCTGGGGGGGGGGGGTGTTTTAATAATCATATTTTACTTTGTGAAGTTACCAGATAAACATTTAACAGTTTTATAAGATCTCCGATGTTCTGAAAAGTGAGTTTAGCCTGACTTTATTCGCTTTTGAAAATCATAAGATAAAAAAAAATCAAACATTTGTAGATTACTGCTTGTTGGGTTCCTTTTGCGTGTGAGTATATTAGCCACTTTATTAGATAATCTGATCCGACATTGAAGAAAGTAAAGGAAAAAAAGTGATTCAAACATCTGAAGCATCAAAAACCAGAAAAAAGAAGAGCTTAAACAATAGTAAGGTCCGTCCGTCTGTCTAGTTGCTTCACAGCACAGTTAAGGCTTCAGTAGGGAAGCGGTGCCTAAATTAACATAGGAAATGTTAACTATGCGAAAATTCTCTTTGTGTAAACGGGATAAAAGTCTGTTTAAGGGAATGGTTTTCCTTTCTCCCAAGGGTAAGTAATTATGAAATATTGACAAATAAATGGTACCTATTTAAAAAAAAATCAAGATCCACTGGATTTAAATGGTGAATCTTATTGTGGAATCATCATTTAGGTGTGTATTGTACCTCTTGAGTCTGACTGTCTTTTATTTTAATAAACCCAAGCACTGATTCCAGCCATAAGCTTTTTAAACCCTGATAAATTTAAGATTAGTTTTATCATTTTCTTCTCACTAAACAATTGTTTATTTAAAAACAAATAAAACAAACTCACCACCCTTGGTTGGAAAAGTCTCCATGATTAAAAAATATAATAGATTATTTATTACATCTGACAATGAAATATAAAGGTCTGGAACAAATGTTCTTCACAGGATAAGAAGGGTCATGACATGTTTTATTTATATGCAAATATTTCCACTCACTGTAGAAATAAGATAATAAAGAATGAGTGCTTTTAAGATATGAGAGTTGGATCCCGATGTTTTGCGCAAAATAAAATTCCAAAATTCATTAAATTTATGATTTATAGGTATTAAACAATGTCTTAAGAGCAGATTTTGGTATATTTTTCTTATTTGCACAGAATATGTATTTTAACTTAAACTTATACATATCCAAAGGACAATGTTGGCCAAGTTGCGGCATATATCTAATTTAAAAAAAAATGTCCCCAAACTAGGGTCGAGATAGCTACTAAATTAACCGGTCACTGAGGAACAACGATTGATATTATAATCACCTTCCTCATGTGACCGTCTGCTGTTCGATACGCTAACGCTTTCATTGAAAACTTCATTGTGTTTAAGTCTCTGTTGTGACATTATCTATCGTACTTCCAACTTCAAACAAGGGGAGATTTTTGCGCAAATTTTAATAAGGTTTGAAGATAATATGTCTCTTATTTATCTTTATGCTTTTCATTAGGGGTGTATTGAAAGAACTCTGGTATTGACAGTGTCATTAGCAAGTACATGTATAGGCTTATGTCACCTCTGTATTATGGTCTGCACAGCGAGACATTTACCCCATCCCTTAACATTAGAATCATTTAATTATTGTGCACCATAAAAATCAACATGATCTCTCTCTCTTTCTCTCTCTCTCTCTCTCTTCTCCATTTCAATTCGCAATGTAAAAAAATCATATGTGCTAATGTTTACATTCCACAACCATGCGGTTTAAATGTCTCCGCCTATTTGCGGATACCTTACATTCGAAAGTGGTCCCGTTCAAATTTCCGGAATTTAAGGCTTTTACATGTTCTTTTCAATTACATTTTCTGTAATCATAGAAATATGTATGACAAAAAATTCTAGAAATAACTATCAAGAGCATATGCTTACACAATTTTCATAGATTAATTTAGCGATATATTGTAATGTTAATCTTAAAATGGGTAAAGGTTCCAAATGACGTACTTAATTGCACTCATTCTTTCTAAACAAATGCAGTGTTACAACGCAAAATGTAATAACAACGCTTAAATGTAATAAACTTGAATTATTACATTTTGCGTTATTACATTTTGCTTCGAGATCAACGCAAAATGTAATAATGCAAAATGTAAAAACACAATTTTTAGATTATAACATTTTGCATTATTACATTTTGCTTCGAGATTAACGCAAAATGTAATAATGTGTTTTTTCGTTGAAACATTTTGCGTTATTCTATTTTTGTACTGAAGACAACGCAAAATGTAATAAAACAATATGTAAAAAAAAAATTAACAAAACAAAATACAAATATTTTTTTTTTGATTTCGTTTTACAAAAAAGATCATAAAATTTATTCAAAATATACATATTACCAACATCGGAGACACGCTTTACAAAATATTTAGAACTTAAACAATGAGACAACGTTAGGGCTTTAAGGGACATTAATACATTACATCAAAATGTATCATTTTTTTACTCTGACTTCAGTTACATTGAATACACTGTGCTAAATTACAAAGCATTATTTAACTTTGATTGGCATAGTTTTGATAGTCGTATTAAATTTCCAATTAATAACACAAAATTTATTTAATTACCAAAAATTAGCCATAGGTTAATTATTAGCTCTTGATATTCATGTTTGACATGTGTACATTGGTTAACAAAGAAGTGTATGTGTGTGTCATGCGAGGAAGGTCAGGGATAGAGTGGAGGGTTTACTTAGTATGTTTATCATTGTATTACTATGGACATGCAGAAACAATCCATTTTATTATTGAATGGAGAGAGAGGGAGATGTTTTTGGATGTCTGCAATGCTGGTGATTTGCATGGAACAGTATAGTATCACAAGTGTCAATAAACCCCTTCCGATATATATTTACACCTGCTATTACAAATAAATAAGTTTCCTTTTATCGATTCATTGCATTTGTCTAAAAAAACCAAAACAAAAGTACACTGGTCAATACCCCAACAATCCCATACACACACGCGCGTTTCTAATTTGCAACACCTATTATTTGAATACATATATTAAACTGATTTTAATACAATGTAGCTTATTAAATCAATATATTAGGAAATTCATTAATTGTATGAAATTGCATATATCTGTTTTTTTCCTTTTGTTTTATTTCCTCTTCATCAGCCACGACTCTATTAAAAATTTTATTCAATCTGGCTGACCAAAGAGTGTGTTCTTGCTTTTTTCTTAATCTTGACGCAAAATGTAACAACACAAAATGTAATAATCCAAAAAACGTGTTATTACATTTTGCATTATTACATATTGCGTTGATCTCGACGCAAAATATAATAATGCGAAATGTAATAATCCTGAAAAGTGTGTTGTTACATTTTGCGTTATTACATTCTGCGTTGATTTCGATGCAAAATGTAATAATCCATGTTTATTAAATTTGGCGTTGTTATTTCATTTCGCGTTGTAACAGCAACAATATATTGTAATGTTAATCTTTAAATGGGTAAAGTTTCCAAACGTGCACTCATTCTTTCTCAATAAATGCAGTGAAAACACATTTCTTAATCATATCCTTTATTCCAGGAGAAAACACTATTTTTTCGTGAAGTATGGAAAACTTTAGAAATGAAGAAATCTCTACAGAAACATCTCAGTAGTATGCGACAATTTGCGATTGGATTCAATAACAACGAAGGCATCGATAGTATCAAGAAATCGATCCTTGATGTTGTGGGTAAACTTGATCACTGGGGTGAAGAGCTTCCACGCTCATGGGCTATGTTTGAAACATTCTTTCACGAGAAGAAAAAACTCAAGATTTTAAAGATAGATGCACTCATTGCTTTCAATGAAGCACTTCCAGAGGGAATAAAGCTCCAGACAACAGATGACATCAATGTTATGCTACAGTTCTTCCATGACATCAGAGAAATTTTATACTTTGCTCAAGTATTGCTCAGAGAAATAGTTATTCTTGACGTTCAGTGGTTTGCAGATGCATTCAAAAATGTCATAACAGATAAAAACCATGCAGAGGAAGATTTACTTGAGTTTACTGCAGAGTGGGACAAATTCAACGAAACAGGGGAGTTACCTGACACGCTGCTGTCTGCTATATGGGAAATGAACAACAATGGTTACATTGAACATAAACACGACATCATGCTGTACATGGAAAAATTAGGACTGTTAGCTAAAATGAGTGACAATAAGTGGTATGTTCCCTGTATGAACAAAATACCATTTCCTTTGAAATACTCATCATCCCATGCCTCCTCCATCCTCTGCTACATGTTTGATGTTCTTCCTGCTGGAATTTTCCATCGCCTTGTAGCTACATGCATGCAGATTCCCTGGAAGATCCTTACAGAGAGAAAAAGACCATGCATTTACCAGACCGCAGCTATTTTCACAGTTCAGGGTCACAACGTTCTTCTTGGAATGACTCCAAATGAAATTCAGCTGCAAGTGTTTGTTATTGAAGGAGAAGTTGAGCTATCAACATGCCATGAAGTGAAGAAAAAGATTGACAGTTTACTAAGTATTCTATCCACAACATTCCAAACAGACTTTAAGTTCATGTTTGGATTCAAATGCAAAGCTGTGGGATTTTGCGACAACCAAGAAAGCTCTGTAATTGATGAAGCAGAATTTAGTCAACCATCTTTTCTGTGTCCTTCCTGTCCAATAGAAAGCAAGCATATCATCAAAGCAAACGATATCACAATGTTTTGGATAGAGGTATGATACTCAGTATTTAAATTATTTTAAGTAAAAAAGACTGATTTTGCTCCTTAAAAGTACACATATGTGTATTTTTAAATTTGAACTTCCTTTTTCTGTTAAAGGTGCTGCAGTTGTTTTCCGGGTCAAAGTCTTATGTTTTGTGTTTTGAAAATCTGTCCTTTTGTTTAACTTCTACGAGCCCAAATAATCTTATTTCAGTCAAATATAAAATTCACTAAAGGGTAGGGAAATTTTTAATTTTAGATGCAGCATAAGCTTCTTAGATGGAGTCATTTGAGATTATTTTTTAAAAGAGTATAGCTCATTTTGACCATGTTTGTATGCTATGTTTCTTAGTAGCTATGATTAAATTTAAACTCCTTTGAGTCTTTGACAAACAGAGAGTTTTACACCCATTTGGAATAGTTGTGCATCATGAAGGTTTAGTTTAAAGTATAATGATCTCTTAAAGTTCATTTTATTTCCATTAAAATACAGTTGACAAGATTTAAGCCAAGTAAATAACCCATAGTATGAACATGATAAATTCCATATAATTAACAAGTCTTTAATGCGAAGAAGTTTTTTTTGGAGGGCGGGGGGGGGGGCTATCTGAAATTTTTTTACTACCTAAAATAATACAATCATGGTTTACATTTCTAGCAGGTAGTTGAAGAAGACCATTTATTATTTAAAAAATATTTCCAAATTTTATGAAAACAGCTGATATTTCATACTTTTAATATATTAAAAATTTCTTAATAAAATTACTCTTGGGTCAATTTCTTATCTTTTAAGTTGTACCCTTAATCCCTTTGCGAGGCTGTTGTTGTTTCTCATCTTTTTATTAATTTTACTTGATCAAATTAACTAAATGAAGTCGAATATTGTTTCAGCCGAAAACAAAGGCTTCAGTCTCTACAGTGGCTTCTGGAAAAGATCTCGGAGGCCGATCTAGATTTGCCAAACTCAGAATGGCATCAAACGATGTGTTAAATCAGGCATATAGAGATATACTAGAGATGTAGGTCCCCCTTCCGTTATTTACAACAAGGTGCAGGGATTTATCAAGGCTGTTTTTACTACCGGTTAACGGTACCTTTCCCCTCTTGAAAAAAGTGAAAAAATTCCCCTTTTCAGATAGAAAATTCTCTTGATTAAACAGAGAAAATTTAAAACATCGTACTGAAATTTTTCGTTTTTGTCCGATTGAAGTTTAACAGCATATCCTAACTTACAATCCTAGTCATTCAAACGCTTTTAAAAGAGAGAATAGAATATTCAAGCTTCTATTTGATATTGATCGGTAAACATGTGCCATGTCCATGATGTCAAAATCTGGATTGCAGAGTTAAAAAGAAAAGTGTAGATGAGTAAGACGGAGCTTATATCACTATGGATCGGAAGAATGGAGTAACAACAAAAACAATATTAGTAGTGAAACAGGAAAAAACAGAATTGATTTGTGATAGATATTGAGAGAAAAAATTAAATAAAGTACTGACCTGGTTTAATTTTTATTTTATTATTATTATTATTTTTTTTTTTTTTTTGTTATTTAATATTTTGTCTAAAAAGTGAAGTTTTTGTGGCCTTTATAAGGGTCTACAAATGGCCCTCAGAAGCTTTAAGAATGCAGGATTTTGCTCAATTTATTTAAAAATTTTCCGGACCCCCCTAGAATACTCGCGAATCTGGCGCTCATATCGAGCCTGCAGCTCTCATTTTTCCCCTTTACATATAAAACGGTAGTAAAACAAAAAAGCTGGATAAATCCCTGAGGTGAAAGCATCATCAATTTATAAAAGATTACGCCCCAAGCAAGAACATCTTTTACAAAATGCTCAACTATTAGGGTATAAGAATTTTGATATCTCATTAACATACACATTGATAAGAAACATTTGTAAAACTATTCCTAAACCGATAAAAGGAAAATGGGGAGAAGAGCCTGCAGCAAGAGAAGTGACCGTGGGTGATGATATCGAGAGAATAAGGTTAATCAATTTGGGACGTGCACATTAGTCCTTTGGTTGAGACCATCTAAACCAAGGTCCTTTGTTGCAGTAGTTGTTGGCATAAAAATAATCCCTTACTGCTCAATGACCTTGACTGCCAAGCATAGGTCCATATCTGTAGCTTTGCAGTCTTTTTCTACTTAAAAATGAAAATCTATATCAAGAAATATTGCTTATCGCCTATGTCTTTTGTGCTATTTTGGTTTTAAGTGAGATGTTACAATAGATGTCTACGCAATAACCCCCCCCCCCCTTCACACACAGACGCACTTCTACCATGATCAAAGCATGACCGAAAACAGGAGGAGAAAAGTCTTCATAAGCGCAGTATGATCGCGGTAGGGTTTTTTATTATGGCTTGATTGGGATGATCGTCATAAAATTGCAGCTCTGTATGAACAGCGGGGGGAGGGGGGGGGGAGGGGGAGTGAGGGAGGTTGGTGGGGGATCAGGTATGGAAACAATTAAAAATCCATACACGGAATGTCAATCCATATAGTGAGGGTATATTGAAGTATTGCAGGAGTTAATGATTAAAAATGCTAATCCATCCATTCTTATAAAGCTACTATTATTTGAATATTTTTGTCCTTGATATGTGTATGTAATATCAAGCAGCATCTACATCAAATGGTATCTTTTCAAGCATGTTCCTGTTTGCGTACATTATGTTTAGCTCACCTCCACGACGTTGGGGAAGCTTATGCAATACCGTATGGAGCAGTTTTTTTTTCAGTACTTCTATGTCCTATATTGATTAGACATGCATGGAATATGGTTTTTGTGTGTTTCATTTTACCAGTCAATGGTTCAAATGCTGCTCTTTCAGCAAAGGAATGACCAGGGTAATGTTTTTGGAGAAGGTTAACATTTTTTGGTGCATTTTTGGTGTAGGTTTCATTTCCAAGTAACTTTAAGCCCTATATTGACCAAACTTGCATGAATGATACATCTAAGGATTCACACTACCAGGCTTTCTTCGATGCTGAATCTGACCTATATTTTCCGGATGTTTGATCAAGTTAATGTTTTTGGTGCTGGTCTCATTCTCAAGAAGGATATTTAGATAACGAACAGTATTCAATCTCAAAGTCCACAAAATAATACAAAATAAGAGCAGAGAAAACAAAGACCTCCGAAATATCAGAGGTTGGATCAGGTGCCATGGAGAAGTGAGCATCCCTGCTGATCGGTCACGACTGCTGTGTGCTTATTGTCATGATCAGGAAATAAAGGAAAATAGAAAGTCAAGTATATAAATACATTTTGTACTGGACTAACAATTAGTATGAAAAACGTCAGTCAGCATTTGACTCACTGATAAAAGTAGCTTTGAGCCCTATAAAGACCAAATTATTATGGTTGATGCATCTAAGAAAGCATACAACCAGGCTTGCTTCGGATGCTGGATTTGAATTACATTTTCCGGATGAGTGAACAGGTTAAAAGTTTTGGTGAAGATTTCATTTCCAAGTTACTATGAGCCCTATATTGTCTAACCTTGCATTGATGATACATCTAAGGATGCATACAACTGGGTTTGCTACGGATGCTGAATCTGACTTGCATTCTCCGGTTGATTGAACAGGTTAAATTATTGACCCAGGTTTCATTTCAATGTAACTATGAGCCCTTTAATGACCAAACCTGCATGTATGATACACATAAGGATTCATACTACCAGGCTTGTTTCGGATGCTGAATCTGACCTACATTTTCTGGATGAGTGAAAAGGTTAGTTTTTATGCAGGTTTTATCTCAAAGTAACTATGAGTCCTATGCTGAGCAAACTTGCATGGATGACACATCTAAAGAAGCACACTAATAGACGTGCTTCAGATGCTAAATTCGACATACATTTTACAGATAATGCAGGTAAAATGTATAGTTGCAGGTCTATCACCAAGAAAGTAGAACGCCTATATCAATCAAATTTGAACAAAGGACGCATCAAGGAATGAAAACTCTCAAACTTGCTTCAGATGCTGGATTTGAATTACATTTTCTTGATTAGGTCTGTTTCAAAGTTACTGCAAGCCCTATCAGATAAAACTGTATAATATTAAATTTTGGATGTACACGTTTTAGAATGTTGGTTAATAGCCTTAAAGATAGCATTCGTTGAGGTGACCATTTAACGCTTTACATAAGTTAGTACTGACTTTTGTTAGAAAACATTGAATGGCAAATACTGTCTTCTTCCACCTATAATGCGCTTCCTGTAGTCATAAGTGACAAGATTTTATGTTTGTTGGTTGACATTTTTTTGCATATTACTTTATTTGTATTTTAAGCCTTTGTAAAAATTCATGGTTGATTGAAATTTTACATTTTCTTCCTCATGTCTTAGTTTTGTTACGACAGGCCCAACCTGTCGTAAGCATCATTTTGATGTTCGAGCATCAGACTTCATATTAGGGAAATTTATATAGTCATGTATTACAATTGCATTAAAATAATTGATTGATGATCGTTATCATTTTTAGAATCTTAAAGAGACTGAAAGTTTCCCAACTGTATCGCAGTCTCCTCTGGAAAGGACTGACCAGAGAGGTAAAGCAACTAATTTTTTTTCTTCATAATTTATACTCTACAATAAAATTGTGTTAAAATTGAGTTCAACATTTAAAAATTGATTTAATATGACATTATATTTACATCTACTGAATATTGATTCCCTTATTTCTTCTAAAAATCATTGAAATTAATCTGTCCATAAACGACACTGAGCAAGTCGCACGCATATATTTCTTGAACAATAGATAGTTTTCGATAGGCCTGAATTTAGCGAAAGTTACCTCCCGTTGGCCGCCATATTGGAGGTCGACTCAGTGATTTTCCCTCTTTGTCTTACTAAGTTTAAGAAAATATAGCAGAAATATTTGGTGGAAAATCTTTATCAAAGAATTTTTTTTAAATAAAGGAGGCTTCCAAAAATTTATATACTTCAGAAAAATAATGATTTCTAATTCAAAATAGCAAATATAAAAAATTTAAATTGGTTGAACAATGAAGGAATATGATCATTTGGACCTCCAGTATGGCGGCCAACGGGAAGTAACTCTTGGTCAATCGAAAACTATCTATAACTGTTCGATCAGTAATGCGCACAGTGACGCTAATGTGGGTTATGGATTTTTTCAACGTCTGCGACATGAATACCCGTACAAACAACCAACGTAAGCATTTGATTGTGTTAAAAAAATATTCACTATTTCTACTGTTTATTTAAAAAAATTAAGGGTTTGATGATAATTACATAGACATCTAAGGGAAACAAAGGGCAATTACTCACATAGCCTGTCATCAAATCTTTAGAACCCCTTAATATGTTTAATGTCTATAAAATTAATTAAGTTAAACATCATTAAGGTATGCCACTCATGAAATTAAATAAGTCAGGGATTTTTTAGTAGTATATTTTTAGATAAGTACTCATATAGTGTTATTTAAAATCGAAGAGAAAATAGGGGGTCAGTGTGTATCTTACTGATCTACGGTACAATTAAGTTGACCA
The DNA here is from genome assembly GCF_032062105.1 of Saccostrea cuccullata. Classification (NCBI taxonomy): domain Eukaryota; kingdom Metazoa; phylum Mollusca; class Bivalvia; order Ostreida; family Ostreidae; genus Saccostrea; species Saccostrea cuccullata. The sequence goes on from NW_026932663.1 coordinate 46,226, forward strand.
TTTTGCACTTAAACCTTAATACTTTGGTAAATTACTTTAACCTTTATCGTATTTTATAAGATAAAATCATGGAAATAAATATAATTTTATTTTGCGTAAAATAGTTTGAATTATATTTATCATTGAACTTGCAAATTAATGCACTCAATTTATTGTGTGACATTTTTGCACTAAAAGTAGCATATTTGGGGTATAAAAAAACTCAATAGGCAATAAAACATTTTCTTAAATCAAGCTTTTTACAACTTAAGTCCTGATCAGTCACAAGTATCGAGTACTTTAAAATAGTAAAAGAAAAAGTTGGGGTCAGTGATGTAAATTTTGAAATATTTGTCAAAATATGTGATTTTCAGGCGAAAAATGATGTAAATTTTATCTTGACTTATGTGACATATCTTTTTTTTTCTTTGTTTGTTAAAGGAAGATGTAAAACTTGTTCTAAAAATATAAAATAAGACCTATATTGAATATTACTAGCAATATCACAACTGAAATATTCTCCGAGTAAGAGTATGTGAGGCTAAAGTTCAAGAATAATTTAATAAATGTGCTGATTTGCAGAATTATCTGCTAAATATCATTCGACCACAAAAAATATAGTCCCTCATACATCTTGTTTCTTTTAGCATTATGAGCACATTTTTCGTTAAAATTCAAAACGATTACATTGTAGAATTAAAATATGTTAAAAAGAATTGAATTCTAATGTATAGTTCGCGCAAACTTTTCTAAAAAGCTGACAAGGAAATATTCAATTTTGATTAGATTTATTTTAGTGCATTTAAACAGGTTGGAGAGAATACTCGAAATCTGGTATTATCCGTGAATTCGCGTATAATACCCAATATTAGGGTATTCATTTGCTGTATCCGCAAAATCGGGTATTGGAGGTGCAATCAATAAAACTAAAACAATGGGATGGTGCATGTTGCCGAGTTAACTTTCATCTAGATACAAATGTTTTCTAAAGGTATCACTAGGCAAGTTAAAATTTGAGCGTTCGATTTGCTTTATATTTTTCATCATGTTGAAAGTATTCGCATCTTCCTCATGTCCATTCCTTACACAACAGAATTGTAAATTAACAGAATACAGGAATTTATAATAATTTCACATCAACACGACAAACATGAACAATTTGTAAATTAAAAAAAATTATACGGAAACGCATTTCACACACAAGATATTTTCCATGTATGAACTAGGGACTGTATTTCATATCTAATTATGCGTCAATAATTTTTTTCACATTCATCTTGTGCATAAAAATGTTTAAAATGTTTAAAATTTCGGCTAAAACCTTCTTTCTCTCTTTTTTTAAAAAATCTTTTTTTATTACTGTATACAGGATTATTTTCACCCCGTTTTATTTTCGCCCTTTCTACATCTGGAAACAAGTTTGCCTCGTTTTAAATTCGCCCAAAAAGATTTTTGATTTAAGATATTATACTGTTTACATTGAATTCGCCCCGTTTTAAATTCGCCCATGCCAGACTAGGGCGAATGGGGCGAAAATTAAACGGGGACGAAAATTTCCCTGTATACAGTATTCATACATATTTTAAGAATATGTCTTCAACATTTTAGCATAGACAATGATAGTTTCAGGAATACAGCTTATGAGAGAACGTTCCTGTTGATCGTTAAATTTCACTAAGTCATCAATATTTTACCATTTTTTGGCGACTTCAAGGGGGGGGGGGGCGGCTAAAGGCTTCTTGACCACTTCTGACAAAACAACCTCGACTGTGTTCTGCATATGTCCAAGAGACCCCTCCTTTGGCAATCATTGAATTAAATGATAATGCTATTAAGTTTTTTGCTATACGTCTTTGCATTTCTTTGAATTTCATCATTTTGTCACAGTTTTCTTTTAGTTATTTCATCGTGATACTTATTATTCAGGGCAATAACTATTCCTAATACTCATCTATAATGAAAAAATGTGTTAAAAAATTAACATGAATTTTAGTTATTTTTAAATACTTGTAGTATCATATTGTGTTAACAGGTTGCTTTTTGTTTACCTAATTAAATTGTATATAATTTTTATTTGATGAATAAATCTTCCCTACCATTAAAAATATATAATCAAACTGTGACAAATTGTCTAGAACCAATCAGATATTGCATTGTATAGCATATTATAATGAGGTTTTTAGATAGCGATAAAAATGTGTAAAATACACAACAGAAAGTAAAATCTCCCATGTCTATCAAATAGTATAAGAAAGAAAGGAAGTGGTTACAAATTTTATGAAATTTTAATATCCGATGAGGAATTATGTCCCCCAAAAGTAAGACAAGAGTGCCCAAGGCGCAATTGAACACTCTATTATTTCAGTTTGTTCATTAACATGTTCATAAACGTAAAAACTATAAGAAATGTGAAAACTTGACTATGTAATTCATAATAGAATATGACTACTTCGATCTATTTTGAGAAATTCAATGTTTATTAAGCTCATGAAAAGATGGTACACATTTGACTTTTATTTATAAGCCCCCTCCCAAAAAAAAAAGAGAAAATCCTGTTCACATGACTTCACGCTCTCATAAACGTAAAACTATAAGAAATGTGAAAATTTGACTATGTTATTCATATTTGAATATTACTAACTCGATCTATTTTGAGAAATTCAATGTTAATTAAGCGCATGAAAAGATTGTACACACTTGAGGTTTATTTATAACCCCCCCCCCCAAAAAAAAAAAAAAAAAAAAAACAAGGAGAAAATCCTGTTCACATGACTTCTCGCTCTCAATTTTCACACGAATAAAAGTAAAATAGCATATTTTCTATCGATAAAAATGCAACCAAAACATTTATGGTGTCTTTGAATAAAAATTTCCATGATACATGTAAATTGACATTAAAAGATACTCACCTTCAATGAGCTATTTTCAACCTCTTTTATTGTTGGTATTTATTTGATCTTAGTTTATTTTCTTCTTTATAATAATGTTGGTATTCTATTATGACTAGGTTATACTGTACTTACTAACTTTTATGAATAATTTATATTTCACGTAAAAGGGACACCATACATTTTTCAGAAAAAAATACATACCACAGCGTTAGTCGTTTAATTTCTTTAAAGTTTCACTTTTTGTTGATAGTGCACAGTTTAGAAAATTAAGTCTATGGAATACTTTAATGGAAAAAAAAAGACAAACGAAGTGTAGTTATTTGTTTTTAGAAACTATATTGAAAAATAAAAGCGTCATTGTATCCTCTTTGTGTCCAAGCAGTGTTTGTCGTATGATTTAAACTTATTTGACAACGCTATGAATTAGGTTAAATAAAAATAAATCCACAAGATACTGCTGTACAAGTAAAAGTAACTGGCTTTATTCTTTAGTTTTTATAGAAAGTTGTACGGTATACACGATTTGCAGATTCAACGATACCCCAATATCGGGTATTATACGCAATTTCACGGATAATACCCGATTTCGAGTTTTCTCTCCAACCTGTTTAATGCATTATATTCGATAATACGACAAATATTTAAGATATGGACATAGTGACATTAATTTTGGATCGACTCTTGTATTTCTACGCAAGTATTTTTCATTGAAGTTCTTATAAATTCGTATTACAAATTAAAGGAGTATTCCACTTAAGTATAGTAGCATGGTCCCTTTTTACACCCTTGGTTTACTGGATAGAGAGTAGCAATGGATATTTTGATTGATTTCATTGTGTATAACAAAGTATTTCTAATAAAATCATTTTGCATTCATAATGAATTATTAAACATATCAAAGTATGCATGCAATTTTTTAACACCCATCGCGCTGAAAAATGCCGGATATTTTCTCCTCCATCAGACTACGGTTTTTATGTTACATGTAAATGGGCGGAGACATTCAGATTAGATTCTAAAAAAAGAATACCTGTGATACCGGATATATAAAATTTTCCTTTCAGAGGCGAATTATTTGTTCAAGATTCACAATCAACAACAAATACAATTTTCTATGCACAAAACTCCAGCAATGTGAATGAACAACTTTAGCAAGATTAACCAAACAAGTCCATATGCTGACCGAAATATGATCGACTGAGTACATTTCAACCGACTGCTTGCCAGCACATTTACTGTGGCCATTTACCTGTAACGACACAAATCCACGTAGCTTATTGTGAATCAAAACCGGTCATAAAGAGGTTACTCGCATGTAAATGAAAACAGCAACGAGGTTCAGAATCACAATGCTTTTAATCAAAAAGCATAGAGCACAAAGTTGTTCAACAAAGATGTTTTTACACAACCTTTACACATATAATATACACATTATATATCAAACTCGACTCTGAACAAATCTGTGCTCGGTGTTTACGAAAGCTTGAAAGTGTGTACCTGTCAGTGATTTATTTTGATACATGAAAATCAAAAGACCCCAACCTCAAAACGCACCTTCGTATGCTGTGTATAACAATTGATATTTTTATATGAAGATTCAAATAATAAAGACACTAGTTAATAATGATATTTCATTTTTAAAGCCTTTGATAAATGTTCGAAATTTGATGTGTAACCGGGGACCACAGATAAGCCTCAAATACAGGAGAACTTGTCCTTTATACTTATTGTGTAAGTTTTGCTGTTAATTCTACGCAAATATGTGTCGTCGTGACCAGACTTTTGAGATCACCACACTCTGGTTTTTAGCGCACCTGAGCCGAAGGCTCAAGTGAGCTTTTCTGATCACATTTTGTCCGTCTGTCTGTCCGTCTGTCTGTCCGTCTGTCTGTCTGTCTGTCTGTCTGTAAACTTTTCACATTTTCGACTTCTCCTCAAGAACCACTGGGCCACTTTCAACCAAACTTGCCACAAAGTATCCTTGGGTGGAGGGGATTCAAGTTTGTTCAATTGAAGGGCCACGCCCTTATTCAAGGGGAGATAATTGGGAATTGATGAAAATTTAGTGGTATATTTTAAAAATCTTCTTCTCAAGAACCAGTGTGCCAGGAAAGATGAAACTTATGGGGAAACATCCTCAGGTAGTGTAGATTCAAGTTTGTTCAAATCATGACCCCCGGGGGTAGGGCGGGGCCAAAATGGCCGACCAAAGTTTTACATAGAAATATATAGGAATTTTTTTTAAAAAATCTTCTTCTAGAGAATGACAAAGCCATAATTCATCATATTTATATGGAAGCATGCTCAGGTAGTGTAGATTCAAGTTTGTTCAAATCATGACCCCCGGGGGTAGGGCGGGGCCAAAATGGCCGACCAAAGTTTTACATAGAAATATATAGGAAAATTCTTTAAAAATCTTCTTCTCAAGAATGACAAAGCCATAATTTATCATATTTATATGGAAGCATGCTCAGGTAGTGTAGATTTAAGTTTGTTCAAATCATGACCCCCGGGGTTGGGGTGAGGGGCCAAAATGGCCGACCAATGTTTTACATAGAAATATATAGGAAAATTCTTTAAAAATCTTCTTCTCAAGAATGACAAAGCCAAAATTAATCATATATATATTGAAGCATGCTCAGGTAGTGTAGATTCAAGTTTGTTCAAATCATGACCCCCGGGGGTAGGGCGGGGCCAAAATGGCCGACCAAAGTTTTACATAGAGATATATAGGAAAATTCTTTAAAAATCTTCTTCTCAAGAATGACAAAGCCATAATTCATCATATTTATATGGAAACATGTTCAGGTAGTGTAGATTCAAGTTTGTTCAAATCATGACCCCCAGGGGTAGGGCGGGGCCAAAATGGCCGACCAAAGTTTTACATAGAAATATATAGGAAAATTCTTTAAAAATCTTCTTCTCAAGAATGACAAAGCCATAATTTATAATATTTATATGGAAGCATGCTCAGGTAGTGTAGATTCAAGTTTGTTCAAATCATGACCCTTGGGGTGGGGGGGGGCCAAAATGGCCGACCAAAGTTTAACATAGAAATATATAGGAAAATTCTTTAAAAATTTTCTTCTCAAGAATGACAAAGCCAAAATTAATCATATATATATGGAA
>NW_026932664.1:0-53352 GCF_032062105.1 Saccostrea cuccullata
AGGATAGTCCTTATAGCCTATCCTCAAAACTGTGAAAGTCAAACAACATTTTCATTTTCAGTACTGTATTCAATATTCAATTTCAGAGTGTAAAAACGGATTTTATGGTGAAGCCTGTGAATTCAACTGTGGCAAATGTAGCACGGGGACCTCCTTTAGTAATATAACAGGGATATGTCCAAAAGGGTGTGAAGATCATTGGAATGGTTCTCAGTGTCAAGGTAAAGGGAATCATTTTTATAGTTTATATTCCTAATCTTTCGGCAATTAAATTTAATTCAACGCCATTCTTTACTTTGCATATTTCGCAGAAAATGCATTATTTTATTTAATAATATTTGTCCAGGGTTTTTGATAAGCTACAAGTATCAGAGACATTTACCCTGACACAGTAACTTGAGTAACAAATCAAAATCTGAGTGTTTAAGAGTAAAACCGTTGCACATTAGTTAAAAAATCGAAAATATTTTTCATCTCAAAGATAATTCTATTAATCAAATCGCTCGAATACATAATTCTCAATACTAAACGCTGAAAAAGAGCCCAGTTGATAAACTCGTCATTTTTGGTGAATTATATCTTTCTAATTTTACTTCTAGAATCAAGTTTCTATCACTCCGTTTTTACAAACTCGGAGATAATCAAAGAACTATTAATATTCCTTTAAACAATATGATATGTTTCCAGCCGAAAAAGGTTTATAACAATATAGTCTTTGTATGCAAGGCTTATTGTTATAAATTGCTTTATTTTCATTGAGGTTAATTCCCGACGATCCTCGTTGATGCAATCTTAAAAGTTCAGATTTTTAAAAATAGATTATTTTAAATTGATCATTATTTGCTGCATTTACAAGAAATATTGAATGTTTATATATTGTTGATGACGTCACAAACTATTCGGATTTTGTTATATTTTTTTCAGATAAAAAAAAAAAATGAGCAAATTTTCCTTAACTTTTACTATAAAATGTATAGAATACAGACCTGCTCCAGAACAGTATTTACATATTACATCACTATTATCATGCTAAAAATAATATCAAAAAATTAAAAAGTAGCAGACCCGCGCTCGTTGACTTTCACTCAAAATTTCAACGTGAATACATCTTTTTCTGTAGAAATCGTGTAACTTTTAAATTTACGTCATTTTTCTGACGTCATATAAAACACTTGTTTCCAATGCTATTAAAAATGATGATTTGAAGTCTAGAGCAGATATCCCCCTGTTTATAGCATAATTGTATATTTCTCCGTCAAAAGTTTTATTTTGGCGGCAAATACTCGTCATTACCGAATAAAATCCTTCAAACACAGTCTTTGCTAGGCATGTCATATGAGGGAATTAATGTTTGTGCAAATCTACTGCTTTCTCCCTGATTATCTGTTTCTTCTCTCCCAAATTAAATTTGCAGTAAAAATTTTAGCATACTTTTTGTGTAAGCATTTCAAATGTATGGATTGTATTTGTGCATGTGTGTATTCACATGAGAGTGAATATTCAAATGTAGAGCCTGGTTATACATGTTACTAGTGAGTATTCGCTCCCAGATATCTTTATATTTCATTCATTTAATGTCACAAACAGCAGGAATTAAATTTATATAATCAAAACATTCCTTTAAATTACTTAGTATTTGTTTCTCTAAAAAAAAACAAATTTCTTTTGAAGAATGCAAAGATGGATTTTATGGAACAGACTGTACAAAGAAATGTGGATTTTGTAAAATCGGTACGTTCTGTAACAAGACGAGTGGAGTCTGTCCGGAGGGTTGTCGGGGTAATTGGAATAACTCAAAGTGTTTAGGTAATATATTTACTAATAAATGAATGTGGCACCAATTATGAAAATGCATATAAGTTCTATGTTATAGGCACTCATATATTGCTTATTAAAATTAAAATGCTAATTATAAGGTACATGTAGGTTAATTCGTTTTTTTATCTCGTCAAATACAAATGCAATAAAGTTTATATTTAGCCGTTATATAAAACAAACACAAATTGTCATAAATTTATTATGCAGTTTTGTTAATGACAAAATGGCTAAAAAACACAAAATATTTAATATAAAAATGTATCTCTAATATGTAAATGTAAGTCATTTATGTCCTGCTATCAAAACTGTCTAATTCAAACTTACAAACAGTATTCATATTCATTGCTGTATTTCATAGTGTGCAAAAACGGATTTTTCGGTGAGGCATGTGAATTCAGCTGTGGTAAATGTAGCACGGGGACCATCTGTAATAACATAACAGGACTTTGTCCAAAAGGTTCTCAGTGTCAATGTAAAGGAAATTATAGTTTTTATTTCCTAATCTTTTAAAAATTCAATTTCACCTAATTGTTCACTTTTCATATTTCTGTGTTAATGCGTTATATCATATAATGATGGAATAATGCATCTCTTTTTTTTACAGATGGTGGCACTTCAAACACTTCAACTGGAATTATATACATTGTTTCAACACTTGCTGTCGTAACCCTTATATATGCAGTGGTAAAACTTGTATACAAGAAAATAAAACAGAGAAACCAGGATACAGGAAAGCTCACAGCAGAAATTATGCCTGGAAAGATTTACGATCAAATACATGCAGCTGAAACGATCGTTAATCAAACCTATCAAAAGATAAATCACCAATCAGACGGTTCTCATTATCAAGAAATGCACCTCTACATCAATGAAGAACTCTCTGGAGACAAATAGTTCAGTGAACTCATCATGACGTTACTTTAGCTTGATATCACCTGTGTTTATTAGAAATTATGAACGACAATCAAATGTTTTCTATGACCTGTATTTCCATATTCAATAAAATATGAAAATCTATTTCATTTGTTTTCTCAAATTTTCCTTAGGTGACCTATTGCTATCCGTTTTCGTCCGTCGTCGTGCGTCGTGGGTCGTGCGTTAACGTTTGAACATTTTCAGCTTCTTCTCTGCAACCACGGAACCGATTTCAACCACATTCGGCACAAAGCATCTATGCGTTAAAGGAAACAAAAGGTGTGAATTTCATGATCCCTGCCCCCCCCCCCTTGAGGTTTGAGGGGTGGAGCCAAAACCACTAAAATTAATGCAATCTTTAAAAATCGTCTACTTTACTCCTAGACATCAGGCATTCAAACTGTTTGCATGATTGTAATAAGCATGTGATGAAGGTATATTGCTGCATAAGTAAGGGAATGCTAATCAACATTGGAAAATTTTATTTTCTGTATTATATATGATTAAAACTTCAATTTCAGACATCGATTCTTCTTTACTTAAAAAACGATTTCTGTAGGTTATTCATTAATAAGTTTAGATGGTTTTAATATTTTTATCACGTTATATTTTAACATCAATCTAATTGGTTACAGAATGATAAACCCAAACAGCTTTTTTTTATTTCATGTGCAAAAGCATAGTTAAATTTCAAATGATATTAAAAAAAAAAAAACACTGAAATGAACGGGAATGCTCACAGCAGAAATTATGCCTGGAAAGATTTACGATCAAATACATGCAGCTGAAACGATCGTTAATAAAACCTATCAAAAGATAAATCACCAATCAGACGGTTCTCATTATCAAGAAATGCACCTCTACATCAATGAAGAACTCTCTGGAGACAAATAGTTCAGTGAACTCATCATGACGTTACTTTAGCTTGATATCACCTGTGTTTATTAGAAATTATGAACGACAATCAAATGTTTTCTATGACCTGTATTTCCATATTCAATAAAATATGAAAATCTATTTCATTTGTTTTCTCAAATTTTCCTCAGGTGACCTATTGCTATCCATTTTCGTCCGTCGTCGTGCGTCGTGGGTCGTGCGTTAACGTTTGAACATTTTCAGCATCTTCTCTGCAACCACGGAACCGATTTCAACCACATTCGGCACAAAGCATCTATGCGTTAAAGGAAACAAAAGGTGTGAATTTCATGATCCCCCCCCCCCCCCCCCCTTGAGGTTTGAGGGGTGGAGCCAAAACCACTAAAATTAATGCATCTTTAAAAATCGTCTACTTTACTCCTGGACATCAGGCATTCAAACTGTTTGCATGATTGTAATAAGCATGTGATGAAGGTATATTGCTGCATAAGTAAGGGAATGCTAATCAACATTGGAAAATTTTATTTTCTGTATTATATATGATTAAAACTTGCTCCCAGACATCGATTCTTCTTTACTTAAAAAACGATTTCTGTAGGTTATTCATTAATAAGTTTAGATGGTTTTAATATTTTTATCACGTTATATTTTAACATCAATCTAATTGGTTACAGAATGATAAACCCAAACAGCTTTTTTTTATTTCATGTGCAAAAGTATAGTTAAATTTCAAATGATATTAAAAAAAACACTGAAATGAACGGGAATGGAAGGTTTCAAGATACATAATGTTTTTACTGTAATCAAACAACTTTCCAGTAATTTTTTAAGTTTAACAAAGACATCTCCTACTAAAAATTACAGAGTAACCAGTAATATATTGAATAAATAGAACCTCCTAAGATTATTGTTTATTATCACTGTACACATCAATGTTTCTCATCATCACTGTACCACTTTTCCTTTCAGATAATATGGTGCTCAAGAGTTTGTTTATAGAAAATTTAACTTAAGGATATAATATATTTAGAGTTTGTACTTATAAGGATAATGTAGTAACTGAATTGGAACTTCCTAATTCGTTTAGGAATAGAACCATTTGATTGAAGAAAAATACTGTCTTATAGGAAGTTTTTACAGTTGCATAGTTATGGAATATATTAACCACTGATTACCATCTGTTTCAAAAGCAATAGTATTTGTCATGTGTAAAGAAGGATACACATTGTGGGTAAACTATCGATCCACGATACTGACTGTCTACCTTAGGTTTGACTGATTTGTTATAAAAAGTTTCAATGTTTTCCTTGTTTCAAATTTCAGATAATTACAGGTTGCTGAATGACATATTTTCCTTGTTCTTTGCCTTTTCTTTTATTTGTAACATTTAAAACAGTTGGAATTCTGTGTTACGAGTAACAAGTGTATATGGAGAGGATGACGGATTACACTATTATTATAGTAAATTTTCCTTGTGTTTTTCACTGTTGCAGCAGAATGTTTAGGTAAGGCTTTTAAAATGTATTACTTTATTTTCTTCTTTCAATTTCTAAAAGTGATATATTCAAATATTAAAAAAAAAGTTTTTCAAATGAAATAAAAAAAAACCTTCAACTGCATGCTTTTAAAACAGGATTGCTTGGATGAAAAACGACGTTTCCTTTGACTTTTACGTTGAAACTCTATAATAAATTATATCAATTCAACACAACTGATAAAGATATACGTATTAGTATATGTACAGAAAGGCAAAAAAACATATATAATCCGAGTTTGTAAATAAAATATTATTAATGATTCTGAAATATTTATCAAGTTGTCCAGGTCTAGTGGTAGAAGAAAGAACGGAATTAATACTTTCTTATCCGCTAATTAATGAAAATATCCAAATTGGGTAAAACTAGTTGAACCGTCTATGAGAGTCTCAAGTGTTAAAATTTGATGATCTACCGACAACTAATGCATGATAAATGGTAGATGCATAAAACAATATATAATCTTGTGACAAAGGAGTCATTAAAAGAGTTCATTTGTTTTTCATTATTATTGTTATTATTTATAGAAAACCTGAGTCAGATCGATTCAATTAAAGGCATTCTGTCCCAGAGTACATCATATTATAGTGGACACCATGCAGATAAAGCAGTAGATGGACTTTTACAAGTTGGTGTTGACGAAAGCACATGCAGTTTTACAATAGCAGGACACAATTTTATGGAAGCTTGGTGGAAATTTCCTTTGAGAGAAATGTCTAACGTGGCATACTTAGAGATATATTTTCGAGGTTTTAGTAAATATTTCTTTTCATATATATGTTTTGGAATCTTTGGACTAAAAATACGTTTTACTAACAGACCTGCTATGGTACTTCTTCACCAAACGAGGAAAATAAGTGTATAGTGTAAAAAATGTTCCGCAGTATAAAAACACAAAAAGGAACAGACTACAAAACATAACATTTATGCAATTTAACTGAACATGAGTTTTTTTTTAAATGATCAAAACTGATCTAAACCAGATAAAACTCAAATAATTTGGAGAAAAATTAGATAAGATTGATTTTAATCATATTTAAAAAGTAATTGATTTATTTACAGCATACAATTGAGTGTCATAAAAGATATTATGAATTGATAGACTTTTTATATCATTTCAATTGTATAGACATCCAAATTAATCATGTTAACAGGACTTTATTTCAGAGTAATCGATTAAATAACGATTACTTCTAATCAGAAAAATGGATGATTACTGATTACTCATGACTTGATTTTACACAATTTAATTCCATAATTTTTGTATAAATTTCAGCTCCAAATCGACATGTTGGATTTTCTGTGTTTGTTTTTAATGACTCCTCTTATATTCCTCCATCAAATTCTTCTGAACATCAAGTTTTCAATCATGATACAAAGACTTGTATTGACAGAGTTATGAATGTAACTATAAACAAGGAGACTCAAGGAATAGCTCTATATAATTCCAAGTACAAACCCGTTATTACAACATGTCCAGGTTATGAGTCTTCCTTTGCAACAATTGAGATTTGTGAAATAAAGGTGATGGGTATGTTGTACTTTCAATGAACAATTTATTAGAACATTTGAAAATTTGGAGATGAATGCTCTTACTAAATGGGAGAAATGTGCATAAGTAAATTCAATGCTTTATAAAGAATCGGATAGATAAGTTAGAAATCATTTTATTGGGCCGATGAGTATTTTAAATATATCAATGAGTTTTGTAACAGATTTTGATGGTTTTTAGGTTGCCAGTCTAAACAATTTGGGAAAATTTGCACACTCTGTAATCCAAAATGTCGTAATGGACAATGTGAAATTTCTGATGGGTCGTGTATTGCTGGCTGCAGTGACAATGTCATTCAATCAGAGGATTGCTCAGGTATGATGGATTACAGGATTTTATAAATTACTAAGATTATTTTTTTCTAATATTCTGCGCATAATTATTTTTTTTCTCCCTTTAAGAAAACAATATACTTTGAGCACCATCGAAACAATACAAAAATGATGCTTAATCAAATGTCCTCGTCCGTTGACGTTTGTCAATATCTGTTACTATTTCATTGTTGCCTCCTTTTGGAACTTTCAGAAGTAGCTGAAGTATTTTTGATTTAACACTCAAATGCGTGTTTATGTATATATCATTCACTGCTATAGTTAAAGATAACTTACCATAGTTAACAGTAGTATACATTTATGGAATGGGCACGACGGAAATAACAATTATATGGTTCCCCAAGGGAGGAAACTATTTCCAGATGCGGTGAGGGAAATAGTTTCCTGCCAAAGGGAACCATAAAATTGCTATTCCCCCAGTTCCCATTCCATAACTGTTTTAATATACCGAAACAATCTTAGGCGAGTTGATTTTTTTAACAGACATGCCGACATTTAATATTCTTTGTGCCGCAGGCCTATTTTGGGCCTGTTTTCAAAAACAACGTTAAGTGCCATGGGCCTGTTTTGGGCCACCGTTAGCTAATTACGTCACAAGTAAAACTGATTATGACGTTACGTCATTATTCCGAGTTTCGCGATTTTTGGTCTCTTATTACAGGAAACATCCACTGAAAAAAAATATATGTAGGAAGAAATATAAAACAGGTATTTTATTTGTGTTGGTCATTAGAAAATGAAAATAGAACATTCTAATTTGAAATTTAAAAACTCTCAATCCTCATTTAAACGATGCGAGCAATAAAATTTCATTTGGAGAAAAAAAAATTATTCAGCGTATCTTAAAAAATGGGAATAATTTACCATTGCTCAAAAAAACTTAATGTTTTGATCGTGGAAATACTAGTACATCTAATGCTATATCATTTGTAATTTCTAAAAAGAAAATTGATCTTTAATCGTCCTGATATATTATAAAGTTAAACACTGTGACATAAATCCATGAAGGGCTTTTTAACGGACTTATAAAAATGTTTTAAAGTTTCATCCTCAGGAGCATAACAAAGTAAAAGGGTTTATTTCATATGTGACATGATTTAAAAAATTCCACGAGAAAAGGAACTTTACAGAAAACTTTCGATTTTGGAATAGATGCAGTCATGCAGTGCACAACATCGTCAACTGCCGGAAAAGACCGCTTATGTCCTGTCCATTGAACAATTATGGCTCTTTTTTCTGCAAGAAACGACTTCGACATACTGACTCTACATGCGTGTTTATACGTTTGTTCCCATCAATTTCTTTCCATTCTGTTTGTTCAAAAGACCAACAGAGATTTAATTTCTTTTAGGCACGAATCATCAATCTTAATTGTCTGCAGGAGGGAGGAGTGGGGGTAGTCGGGGTCAGATTTTTTTCGCTGGCTTCTCCTGTTAGATCATATCTCACTATTAAATTAATGAAAGAATTATGGCAGGTATTTAAAATCAAAGGACAGGCAGGATATTATGTCTGTTGAAAATGGGACAAGTACCCCTACCCACCACCCCCAGGCAAATAAATACCTCTAAGATCTTGGTTTTCTCGAGATCTCACTTTACAAAAACTAATGGTAATATATTATTTATTTTCTAACAGCTTTGCGAGCGATTTTTCTTGGTGATGTTTTTTAATCAATATTTAAAAAAGATCATTAATATTCCATGAGATAATATTATTACAGAAGCAAATGGCCATGATTTAATTAATAAAGTCTTTAGAAAAATAATGACGTAAGTTTTTTTAATACACCTTAGCATTTAAACCTCTTTATTTGATTGAATCAAATAAGCCACCTGTTGCATCCGAGTTTCCGGTCAAGGGAGAAAAGTCGAGGAAAACATACGAAGTAACTTACGACTTAGTCGTGTTTTCCAGGTTGTATTTTTTAGGAACACGATTAGAAAAAGTGACAATATTAAAAGATCAACATAAACGTGTGAGCAAATATTAAAAAAATAATTCATAACACTATAAGTGGTTCAGGGAAAGGAGTGAGTCTGCAAAAGAAGGGGTACTTTTTCTGAGTTTAGTTTGTTTAGCAGAAAACCTTTATTTTGATACCGGTTGCCTCCCCTCCCCCCCCCCCCATATACACAGCCATAAACACTTCTTGAAAGTAAGAACCCACCCCCAATACACACATACGCACGAAATAGCATTTTGAGAACAATTTAGGTTTTTTTTACAAACAGAAATGAACGAATGAAGAAGTGCGATATAATTTACAACGATAAATCAGGAAAACTTATGACTAGTTAGTTACATGTATTTATGACTGTGTTTAAATTACACTGCATTTTATAGCCTATATTATATTTTACTCGTAATACGTTCATTATTATGAAATATATTGAAGCGAAAAGCTGTTTTCTTCTTTTTTCATTGAAGCGAAAGTTATTGTCGTTAAGCGTTGAGTTCCAATTAAATCTATCAAGTATAATCATTGTATGTTTCTTTAGATGGATTGATAAAAGTTTGTTGATAGAAAGCTTGATTAATATATTTAATTAGTTTGTAAATAAAAAAATCACTAAGTATTTTA
Source organism: Saccostrea cuccullata (assembly GCF_032062105.1). NCBI lineage: Eukaryota > Metazoa > Mollusca > Bivalvia > Ostreida > Ostreidae > Saccostrea > Saccostrea cuccullata. The sequence continues at coordinate 9,613 of NW_026932664.1, forward strand.
TATTGTGATGAGATCCATCTATAGCTAGCGCGCTTCATGAAATATGCCTACGTGACAAGTCTGTGTGATTCACACACCAATAACTCATACAAAACTTAAAAACATTCCTTAAACAACCTTGCGTGTACATGTAAATTTGCGGATTTCCCTGCTTATATTGTACTGTTCAAAGTTATTTATTAAGAGGTAAGTGTGGGGTCATCCCTACTCTGGAATTGGCATCCGATAGTAACAAGTGTGCGGTAATCCCTGCTTGTTACTGCGCAAGATCAGGTGGGAGGACATCGCAGCCTGCATCTTGTGGTAGAACATTGGTGTGCGGACATCCCTGCCATGCCTCTACTCAAGAACCAAGTACACTTTGATTTGTTAAAATTACTTATAAATATCATGAGGGAGTAGTCCCAGGGAGTAGCTCTGATTTTCAAGGGAGTAGTCTTCAGATGAGGGCAATACTCTCTTCTCGGGGAAATACACAGTTTCTTGGTATTAATTTTATATAGAGTAATTACAGTAGAGAAATAATAGTAAATACTTTGACACTATGATTTACTATCAAACTTTAATCTAGATTTTGGTTGAAGGTTTATAGCCTTAATACTTGTAAAATTATTTACAAATGATATATTCATTAGCAAAATATGAAATATACAAGGAATACTTTTTATTAGAAGAAAATTAATAATTTTTAATTAATAAAAAAAAATAATTTATCCCTGCAAGAATGCTTTGATTTACTGAAATGAAAACTCTGACTTATCATATATAATTACAGCTGTGTAGTAAACTATGGTTAACTACACTAAACTAAAGCTGTATGTAACTATAGTAAACTATATTTACAATTATCTAAAGTAAACTTTATTTAACTATAGTGAACAATACTTAAACTGTGGTAACCTTAACTTAACTATAGCACAATTTTAAAAGCATATTTTGGAATCGTATATAAAAACACTAAAATTACATCTTTTCAAAGTATTTTATTCATTTAATGTCTCAAACAACAAGTTTGTTGAAAAAAAAGAAAAAGAACTCCTTGATATTTTTGTTATTGTTATTTTTTGTTATATATTTTGTAGAATGCAAAAATGGATTTTATGGGACAGACTGTACACAGAAATGTGGATTCTGTACAGTTGGTACGTTCTGTAATAAGACAAGTGGAATTTGTCCAGATGGATGTCAGGGCAATTGGAAAGACTCAAAATGTTTAGGTAAAAAAGTTAATATACTAACAAATATTTAAATGTATGAAGGATATGGAGATAACGGACATTATTCAATATCAAAGCCATAAAAGAATACAAAATAGGACCAGAAGAAACACGGACCTCCAAAACAACAGAGGTGGGATCAGGTGCCATGGAAGAGTAAGTATCCCCTGTAAACCGGTCATAGCCGCCGTGTGCTCCTTGTCATAATCGGAAAATAACGGAAGAATCCGTCATTAATTCAGTGTATAAATAATAGAATAAGAGTAAGTGTGAAAAACGTCAGTCAGCATTTGACACTCGCATATATGTTTTCTTATTATTAATTAGCTAAGAACCATAAAGGTTTCTTACTTTTCATCAATATAAGTACAATAAAAATTTGTCTACAGTTAAACTGATATTTAAAATCGAACAACTTAATGTCATAAATCTCTAATCATGGGTATTTAATGACAAAATGTTAATATAGGACATTGAATTAATTTAAAATATAAATAATAACTAAGTCCTTATACCCCATCCTCAAAACTGTGAAAGTACATTTACATATTCAATGCTGTATTCAATATTCAATATCAGATTGCAAAAACGGATTTTACGGTGAAGCCTGTGAATTCAACTGTGGTAAATGTAGCACGGGGACCTTCTGTAATAACATAACAGGACTGTGTCCAAAAGGGTGTGAAGATCATTGGAATGGTTCTAAGTGTCAAGGTAATGGGATTTATTTTTATGGTTTATATTCTTAATCTTTTGGCAATTAAATTTAATTCAACACCATTGTTTACTTTGCATATTTCGCAGCTCGGCATGCAGTATTTTATTTGATAATGTTTGTGCAAGGTTTTCGATAAGCTACAAGTATTAAAGACATCTACCCTGACACAGTTGTTGCGAATTGTAGCAATTTTAATGTATTTTCTAGAAATTGAATGATGTACAGGTATAATCTAGAATGTTCTAAATGTTTCGTGAATTAATTATCAAGAAGTCTCTAGAATATTTAAGAATGTGATGATCTAGAATTTTATCGAAGTTTCTTTTTCTAGATGTTTCTTCGATACTATATATATATGGGAGTTTTTGTGATCTTGATTTCTATTGAGTTTATCGATTTTGTATTGAGTTTACATTGAAGAAATATTGAATACATATCAGAAACCATCTGATTATCTTAGCCAATGTGGTATTTTGATTGTTAACCCTTGTGGATTTGTTATTGTCTTTAATCGTCATAATAAATTATAAAAAGAAGATTTCCGTGTGATTGTGATTCGCCACATTGTTTGGTGCAAATCAAGAAGTTATCACGGAAACGAAGAAGATGTCAACCTCATACTTGAAAGGACTTTGTACAAGGTACAAGGTACAAGGTACAAGAATCTACTGCTGAAGGAAATGGTTAAAAGTAAGACATTTCTTTCTTCAGAAGATGAAGAAGAGGATACGACAACCAGGATAAGGCAGATTCAATCTTCCTTGAGACGGTTAAAGGACTTTGGTGCTAAATTAGAAGAATCGATGAAAGAATTTTCCATTGCCTTGGAAGCAAAACAAGACAATGAGTCTGAAATTGAAAAGTTTACAGAAGACAGTGAGAAGTTGTTTGAATTGCTCACAGATGTTACAGAGCGCTCAGAAGAACTTCTACTTTTGGAAAAAAGATTGGAGCAAGCGGACATACCATATATGAAAACTGAAGCACCAAATGACCCACGAATCGACCACATGATAGATCTGCAGACAAAAAATGCAGGAACAACTGATGCATTTCCAAGAACTCCAAATTCAGGAACTGCACAGAAAAGAGAAGATATGCAAAGAGAAAGAAACTCCAGTAGTTAAACTACCAAAGTTTGAGCTCCCTTCATTCAACGGAGACAAATTAAAGTGGAAAGAGTTCTGGGACTCCTTTGAAGCTTCAGTACACAAAAACACAAGGCTTTCCAATGTTGAGAAGTTCAACTACTTGAAAAGTAAAATGGAAGGAAAGGCACAATCTGCTATTTCCGGCCTCATGCTCTCCCATGAAAATTATGATGTAGCTCTCTCCATATTGAAGGAACGATTCGGAGATGTGCAGTCTGTAATCAACAAACATTACGTGGACCTGATAAACATTAAGCCTGCACTTAATAATACTTCCAGTCTCCGTAGACTATTTGATTTAGAAAAGCATATGCGCAGCCTAGAAGCATTGGGACAAGATGTAAACCAGGATGTCTTTGTTTCCATGATTATAACGAAGTTACCAAAAGAAGCCAGATTACAATTAGAAATACAGAAAGGAAAGAAAGAGAAGTGGACTGTGCTAAAGCTGAGGATATTTCTTGATAACTACATAGCAGCCAGAGAGTCTACAGATATGGAAAACCTAGCCGGTCAGGAAGAACAACCTGCTAGAAAACCTCCATCACCTATAATGCTATATGAACATGAAAGAAAACATACATCTGCAGAAGCCTTAACAACATCATTTAAAGAATCTCCAAGAAGAAACAAATTCAAAGAAAGTATCCTATTTGTATCTTCTGTGAACAAAATCACTGGAGTGACGAATGCCAAGAATTCAGGACAGTTGAAGATAGAAAACAGAAGATTAAGGGAAGATGTTATATTTGTCTTAGGCCAGGTCATCTTAGCAAAGACTGCAAAGTCGACAAACCATGTTTCCATTGCCATCAGACAAAGAAACATCATCGAAGTCTCTGCAACAAGAACGTGCTCCCTTTGAGAGAAACCTCAAACTTTGTTGAATCATCTGAACTGTGTGACTCAGAAACAGTTAACAATGTTCGAGAAAACAGCCTACTGTCGTCAAGTAGTATTGTCCTAATGCAAACTGCAAAAATTGATGCGTCAGATCTGAATGGATCGAGAGTTAAAACAATCAGAATTCTCATGGATTCTGGGTCTCAAAGAACGTATGTTACGGAGGAATTAGCTTCAAGATTGAATTTGAAGAAGAAAAGAACAGAGGAAACATCACTTGTCACCTTTGGATCCACGAAACCGAAAATAGTAAAAACTCCAAATGTATCTTTAAGAATTAAATTGAAGGATGGACACTACTTAAGAATTGAAGCAAATGTTGTGCCTCAAATAACCGGACCAATACACAGAAGACCGTTACCACCTAACATCATTGAAAAGGTACAGTGCCAATGGAAACATCTACAGTTTGCAGATACCTTACCAAAAACTACAGAGAATTCAACTATAGACATCATTATTGGGAATGACTATTATCTTGATTTGGTATCATCAGAAAAAAATGAAGTTGACCATGGACTTTACTTGCTCTCATCAAAAGTGGATTCTCACTGCACGAACACAAGCTAACTTTGAGGTATCCAGAGATAATTTACACCAAATGCTGATTGTAAATGGAAACAATCTAACAACGAAATATTGTCTTCATTCCTCTGTCGATGAATGTTTGCCCTTGAAGCCATCACTAGACGAGTACTGGAACTTGGAAACTATTGGAATCAAAGATCAGCCCCACTCATCAGATGATGACAAGGCTTTAAAAAACTTTAACGAAACAATAAAACTAGTCAATGGTAGATATCAAGTCACTTGGCCCTGGAAGGATGAGCAACCTGAACTCCCAGAGAACAGAGAACTTGCCTTTGGAAGGCTGAAATCTCTACTTCAAAAACTAAAAAAGAACCCTGAGCTGCTTCAGCAATATGATGGAATAATTCAGGGCCAGTGCAAGCAAGGCATAATTGAAAAGGTGACAAAGAGCAGTGAAGTGAAGAATAGTGTCAAACACAACATACCCCATCATGCTGTTATTGATCCAACAAAGCCTACCACAAAAGTTCGCATCGTCTATGATGCATCGGCAAAGGTCAAACCAGAGTGTAACAGCCTTAACGAGTGTCTTTACAGAGGACCAGTGATGCTAAATGATTTGTGTGGACTGTTGTTGAGATTTAGAATGAAAAGGATTGCAATTATTGCTGACATAGAAAACGCATTTCTACAGATTGAATTACAAGGAAAGGACAGAGATGTGACAAGATTCTTCTGGTTAAAGGATATTGAGACTCCATCCACAGAAAACAATATTCAAGTTTATAGATTTACGAGAGTCCCATTTGGAGTTATATCAAGCCCTTTCCTATTGGCCGCAACTTAAGATTACCATCTTGGAAACTACAACACTGCAACAGCTGAAAACATAAGAAGTAATATCTACGTAGATAATGTTATCACTGGTGTAGGGTCCGTCTCAGAGGCTAGGAAACTATATACAGAGGCTAAAGAGATCTTCAGTACCATGTCAATGAATTTACGAGACTGGGCATCTAACTCCAAAGAATTTAACAAGTGTATTCCTGAAGCTGATCAAGCAAACAGAGAAACCATAAAAATTCTTGGTTTGTCTTGGAAACTTTCTGAGGACTCCCTATTCATAAACAGTTCAAGAGATGAAACTCAGATTCCACCTATCACTAAGAGGAAAGTCCTTCAAAGAATTGCTTCTGTATTTGATCCACTTGGATTCTTCACCCCAGTTACTTTGAGAACAAAGTTGTTTCTACAAACTTTATGGAACCAAAGGAAAGAGTGGGATGAAGAACTGACCAAAGAAGACATTCAACACTGGGAAAATATATCCACAGATCTGGATTATATTCCAAATGTCCCTATTCTTCGTTTTATTGGACTTCCTGGTACAGTGACATATAATCTAATGTACTTTTGCGATGCATCAACTAAAGCATATGCCTGTGCGGTCTATTTACACCAGAGCAACAAAGAAAGAAGTACTGTCAACCTGCTGTTTTCAAAAACTCGATTAGTGCCACTCAAGAAAATAACACTGCCTAGATTGGAACTATTGGCTGTTGTCATTGGAGTCCGATGCATTAACTTTGTTGAACAACAACTGAAGTTACCTGTCACAGAAAAGATCCTTTGGACCGATTCCCAATGTGTATTACATTGGATAAGAATGAAGAAACCTCTTAAAACTTTTGTGGAAAACAGAGTAAAAGAAATCAGAAACAACAAAGATATCACTTTTCAATGTGTGTCTACAAAGGATAATCCAGCTGATATTGCAAGCAGAGGAACGACAGTTAAAATTCTTCAAGAATTTGAACAATGGTGGAATGGTCCAGAATGGTTACTTAAGGTCAAGATCTAGTAAATAACTTGAGACTAATTTTTTGGAGCTAGATCAATTATGACGTCATAATCAATTTCAACTTTCTTTTTCCCGTACTTTACGACTTTAGCAGAATTATGTAGAAAAAAGGGTATTTTCATGACATTCAATTTGAAATCATACGAAAAGTAAACCGGATACCTATATTAAATTTGATATTAATTTAAAGAAGAGGCCATGAACATACTAATTACCGTTTTCTGAGAGACTGTAGGCAAACTGGATACATTTCCTTTGTCGCATATGAAAAAAACTCCCAAATTCATGACTGGTTTTCTGAATTTTTCATTGAAAATGACAGTTTAAAATACAGTTTTTCACCTTGTTTACCTACAAATTATGCCTCGAAACACCTTATTTGACCAAGCTAAAGTTGTAAAGCATCAATAAAGGAATTTATTTCTCAAGTTTGATAAATCTGTGGCACCTTTCATTTACTAGATCTTGACCTTAAAGGGAAAGACAATTGGCCTTCATGGAACAGTCAACAAACCTGTAAAGAAATGCAGAGTGTCATAGAATCAGAATGCAAGACTCCAAAGATTGTTTATGAAGCGAAACTGGTGGCTGGGGAGAGTCCTAACGGAAGAAAAAACAACTCAGATTCTGACTCAACTGGATATCCAAACATCATTAACTACCAAAAGTTTTCATCATTTATAAACCTTATTCGAGTTTTAGCATGGACTCTTAGGTTTATCAAAAGAGTCAAGAAAATTCCAATGTCTTGGAGTCATCTAACTTACTCAGAACTACAGAATGCTAAAATTCTTGTGATAAAGAGTATCCAAGCTCAAAACTATGGTGATATCAAAACAGCACTCAAAGACAAGAAAAGAAATAATCTAATTAGTCAATTAGGAGTTGTATTGGATCAGGAAGGAATCATCTGTGTTGGAAGACTCAAGGATGCTCAGCTGTCAGAAGGAGCAAGAACTCCCATCCTCCTTCCAAGAAAGAACCATGTGACGGGGCTAATTATTGAATACATCCATAAAAAACCATTTCATGTCGGAGTCTCCCAAACACTGTCATTGGTTTGTCAAGATTACTGGATTCCAAAGGGAAGAGCAGAAGTAAAACGAATACTTCATAAATGCACAATCTGTAAGCGGTTTGATGGTGGTCCTTACAAGATGCCACTGATGCCTGCACTACCAAAGAAACGTGTGAGTGAATCAGCACCATTTACATACATGGGAGTGGATTACTTTGGACCAATCTTCATCAAAACAGAAACTGGCAATAAAAAGGTATGGGTCTCTCTATTTACCTGCTTGGTAGTAAGGGCCATACATCTTGAACTCATGCAGGATATGTCCACAGAACAGTTTCTACTAGGACTAAGGAGATTTATTGCGCGTTGGGACAAGCCAAAACAAATTATCTCTGATAATGGTGCTCAATTCAAACATGCAAGCCTGCTTTTGGATAAGAGTTGGGAAAGAGTTACGTCTGATAGTGATGTCCAAAGTTATATTGCAAATGAAGAGATTCAGTGGCAATTTATTGTAGAACTGGCACCATGGATGGGAGGATTTTATGAACGTCTGGTTGGTTTTGTCAAACGATGCTTAAGAAAAACTATAGGAAAACTCTGTTTAACAAATGAGCAAATGAGAACGATGCTTGCAGAAGCTGAGGCAGTCGTGAATTCTAGGCCCTTAGTCTATATTGGAGACGATATTAATTCAAACATCACCCTAACTCCAGCGCATTTCCTCACTTTGAATCCAAAAATAGGATTTCAAGATAGTGAAAATTTTGATCCCATGGACCCAGACTATGTACCTGTTGCAAGCTCTGTAAACACTTTATTGGCAATTTGGAAGAAAGGTCAACGACTTTTAGATACATTCTGGAAGACATGGAGAGATGAGTATCTTTTAAATCTAAGAGAAAGAACATCCTATAAATTAAAAGGAAAACGGATTCAAGACAACAGGCCGGTACAAATTGGTGATTTTGTCCTCATCAAAGAAGATCTCCCTAGAGGAAGCTGGAAGATTGGAAGAATTTGCGATTTGACAATGAGTCAAGATGGACAATACAGGTCCGGAAAGGTAATGTTACCTAACAAAAGAACATTAAACCGACCGTTAAATTTACTTTATCCCATAGAATGCACCGATAAATCTGACCTTGGTGATAGTGATATGACAAAGGAAGAGCCAGCAGTCGATGGTATTCCTCCGTTACCTAGAGCAAAAAGACAGGCCGCTGAAAGAGCGACAAAACTGATAAAGGAACAATTAAATTAATGATTAACTTTCCTTGGTCTTGGGAGTGTTGCGAATTGTCGCAATTTTAATGTATTTTCTAGAAATTGAATGATGTACAGGTATAATCTAGAATGTTCTAAATGTTTCGTAAATTAATTATCAAGAAGTCTCTAGAATATTTAAGAATGTGATGATCTAGAATTTTATCGAAGTTTCTATTTCTAGATGTTTCTTCGATACTATATATGAGAGTTTTTGTGATCTTGACTACTATTGAGTTTATCGATTTTGTATTGAGTTTACATTGAAGAAATATTGAATACATATCAGAAACCATCTGATTATCTTAGCCAATGTGGTATTTTGATTGTTAACCCTTGTGGATTTGTTATTGCCTTTAATCGTCAAATTTAATAATAAATTATAAAAAGAAGATTTCCGTGTGATTGTGATTCGCCACAACAGTAAGTTGAGTAACAATCTAAGATGTAGGTCTGGGTGTCTAAAAGTAAAACCTTTGCACATCAGTCATATGCAGGATAATAAGAAAATCGAAAAAGATATTTCCATCCCACAGATATTTTCATTTATCAAATATTTCGTTTACATAATTCTCAATACTGAAAGCTGAATAAGAGCCCAATGTCTAGTTTCGTCATGAATTATATATTTCTAATTCAATTTCTAGAATCGAGCTTATATCTCTCCGTTTTGACAAACTCGGAGATAATCACAGAACAAGGAAGATTCCTTAAAACAATATGATATGTTTCCAGCCGATAATGTTTATAACAATATAGTTTTTGTATGTAATGCTTATAATTATAACTATAATTTCCTTGAGCCTAATTTCCGTGGTTCCGCGTTGATGCAATCTTAAAAGTTATGAATTTTTGTGGATTATTTTATATCGTTCACTTATATGTATTTACAAGGAAAAAAAATGAAATTTTATATACTTTACAAGAAATTAAATTTAACACAAAATCTTGTAGTTTCAAAGCAGGATATTGACAATTTCTGTTTTTGTGACGTCACAAACTATTCGGACTTCGTTTCATTTTTTGCAGAAAAAGAAAAAAATGGGCATAATTTGCTCAACTTTTACTACAAAATGAACAGAGCACAGGCCTGCTTCAGAACAGCATTTCCATATATGTATTACATTGATATTATCATGCTAAGCATTATATCAAATTGTTCATGAGCATGCTTTACGTATGAACAATTTCTAAAACGAGGTAAATTATTGATTGGCAAGTTGATGAAACAAAAAATCAACAGTCTCGTATAAAGTCATCATTTTGTAAATTCTGTGATCGATACAATGACTTTGTCAGCATATAAAATTTATCATTGGGACAAATGCTGAATAACTTGTTGCATATCAACTGTTAGCCTATTATTTATACACTAAATTGACATACAATTTTTCCGTTATTTTCCGATGATGAGAGGGAGCACACAGTGGGTGTGACCGGTCAGCATGTGATGTTCACTCCTCCATGGCACCTGATCCCACCTGTGATATCTTGGAGGTCCGTATTTGCTCTGCTCCTGTTTTGTATTGTTTTAGGGACTTCGATATTGAATGTTGTTCGTTATCTCCAAATCCTTAATGTAGCAGTCCCGCGCTCGTTGACTCATTCCTACTTTCGATGTGATATACACATTTTTCTGTAGAAATCCTGGAAATTTTAAATTTACTTCATTTTTCTGACGTCATGTAAATCATATATTGTCATGGATTATGAAAATAATAAGTGCTTTGAAGTCTGCAGCAGATACCTCCCTGTTTTATAGCATACTTATAAGTTTAATTTTGGCGGCAAATATTCTTCATTACCGAATAAAGTCCTTTAAACACATTCTTTGTGTACAAAGCATGTCATATGAAGGAATTAATTTTTGTCCACATCTAATGTCTTCCTACTGATAATCTGTGTTTTTACTCTTCCAAATTAACTTTGCAGTTAAAATTTTAGCATACGTTTTGTCTCAGCATTGCTTATGGTTGAATTTATTGGTGTATGTGTTTATTCACATGAGAGTGAATATTAATAATAATAATAATAACTAGATATGAGCTCGTTGCGAGCAACGAGAGGTCTTCCGCCCGATTCCGGAAAGAAAACGTAAAATGGAGCTGAAGATATATATATATGTAAAAAAAAAACATTTGCACACAAGTGGAGTTTGAACGCAAGACGCCAGCATGAAATTCCAACGCTCTAAATATTACGTTATTGGGACATGTACTCTAAATCCACTTGTATATACTTCTCTCTTAAAATTATCAAAGGCGGGTCACTCTTCAAAATTTAGCGCCAAACGCCACGAGTTAATCTTCGCACCTTTTCTTTGGAATGTTCTATTAAATAGGTGTGATAGCTTCAATGAAATTAAAAAAAAAAAGAACGTTCTTAAAGTCTACGTTTCGAAGTTTAGAAAGTATATTTAACATAAATACAAATTTCATTTAGTATATATGCATGTAAAGCGATGAAACGGTTATAAATTTTTAACCTTTTTTTCAATTTCCTGTTTATCCCCAAAGTGAACTATCCCAATTAGTTAATCGAAAAAAAAGGTTGAAACGTTTTGCCGAAAGACATGGCTCGCCTTACAGGTACGACGGTCAAGGAATCAGATATCATTTATGCTCAACTTGAATCAGGTCTTTGAGACAAAAATGCTAAAATAAAATACATGAAGCGATCTTTAAAAAAATCGCTTTCTTATTATTTGTTTTTTATTTATAAGTTTAAGATGACACAAGTGTGCATAAAAAGCAGTGGTTAAGATTTATACTTGATATTGATACTGATATAATTGATTTTCTTTTTGAGAAATTATTATTTATAAGTATGATTTAAGATCTTTTTTTCCGTGGTGCACAAGAATATTAGGTATCGAATTTCATTTTCACATTTAGTCTTTTCTTTTTCTACTTTGAGAACCAGCCAAAACCAATTAAAGAAGACGTTAGTTTGACACAGAATTGCAACGTAACTACGACGTGCTAATCCAAGTATTCCTTTACATTTCATTTATCCTTATGTTACTTTCGTTCAAGCAAACGCTCGGCTGCCTCCATAAACCACTACTGCGAAATGTCGGCGTTGACTGAGACAGCCGCCATTTTGGGCCCGCTTCAGATTTTTGAATGCTAATATCTAGAGTTTAGATTTATCAGCATTCAAACAAATTATATAGTAAGCATAATAAGAAGGGTTTCTATTAAAATACCAAAAATAAATGAAAAATGTTGAAAAACAAAAAAGTTAGAAAAAACGCTTTTTTTAAATTTGCATCTCGTAACGACCGGAAGTACTGACGACGCACGAAAAAGCAATTCTGCAAAGCACAAAGTCATGATCTATCATCTCCAATAAGTCTCCAGTTCATATCCTCAGCCATTTTCGATAAAAGTGCGCGACAAAATCGCATTTTAAAATCAGGAAATTGTCCATAACTTGGCACCAGAAGCGAATTTTCCAAATTTTGTTTGTGATGAACAAAGATCATATTATGACTCATATTTTGTGAAAGTTTCATCGAAAACCGCCGAATAGTTTTCGAGAAATCGCCTGCACAAATTTTTGTCAAGAAAATTAATAATAATAATAAGAAACAGTAGAATCACTATAAGGTCTTCCGTGAAGACGGAAGACCTTAATAATAATACTTTATTTAAAGAAGGTAGCCCGTAGTGTTGTAAAATCGGACATATTTTACTATCGATTATCAAATTGAATCGGAAGAACACAATCGATTACATAATCGATAATTTGAACTATTAAAAAGGTTAAATTTATTAATTCAGCACGAGTAGAATTCCATGACATTTGACCGCGAACTTCAACTTATCTTTATTGGCAGACGACATTTTACACAATTTACAAATAATCGAGTCCATCTGTATATTATTTTTGCATGGAGGCCCATCGCCCTTTTTCAGAAAGCCAAAAAATTTCGAACTTTAGATCGTATTGCACCAGGATATTGATATAATTAGGCATCAACCTCTTCACCATGCACGTTTGCCATTTTGTTTACCGCCGATTAGAGTGACTTCCCTTTGGTGAATATAAAAGTTGAACCTGATCGGCTTAAAAAATACGACATGAAAAATATAGCGATCTATCGATAATAATATTTACAATCGATTGTCGCCGACCTGGGCCTTTTAACGACGATTTTTCGATAGTCGGCAACTATCGTAACAACACTAGTAGCCCGATTAGTGCACGCACTATTCTTCCCCGAGGCCTTCTGTAGATAAAAATCAATATACATACATATACAAATATACACAATCAAATAAATAATCATAAGTTTTTTCGACATTGTTTTACAAATATTTTGACTTGATGTTTGAAAGCATTCAGTGTTTGAGACATTTTTATATGTACAGGTAAATTATTCCATAAGGTAGCACCAGAGTATTGAAAGGAGTTCTCAAAGAGTTTACAGTTACGAGCTGGTACACACAAGTCTAAATTAGATTCTGATCGAAGATTGTATTGATTATTACACTGGAAGTTAAACATACTATTTAAAGAAGTAGGGTGAGAGTTAAACAATGATTTATATAACAAAACATATTTATTTACAATAAGTTGCTCATACACTGTGAGCCATTCTAGTTTCTCAAAGAGAGGTTGTGAGGGCGCATCAGGAGGAGCATCTAAAATACATCTTGCAGCGCGTTTTTGAAGCTTATATACTCTGTCAAGATTTGAGTGAGATGTATTGCCCCAAATAGTTAGACAATAATCAATTGAAGGCATGATATATGCATTGTAAAATAGCTTGCGTGTTTGAATAGGAAGAAACTTTTTAATTCTACGGAGGGCAGAAATTTTACGTGACAGTGTTTTACAAACATGGTCAATATGTACATTGTATTGTAAAGAATTATCTAAATAAACTCCAAGAATTTGTTCATTTGATACAATATCAAGTTTTTTGTTTGATACAAATAGATTAATTTCATGCTCAGAAAAAATTGATCTCTTTTGATGTGTACCAACTAACATGCATTTGGTTTTTGTAGCATTTAGAACCTTTTGATTTTGAGAACACCATTTTTCTATAAAAGCTATATCCGTTGATAATGTATCTACAATAGTTTGACAATCTTTACTTGATGCATGTTAAGTGGCATCATCTGCAAATAATTCTAATTTGGATTTTGTAATACACAAAGGAAGATCATTAATGTAAAATAAAAACAAAAGAGGACCTAGTATAGATCCCTGTGGAACTCCCGCTGTGACTTGCTGATAAGATGAATGTTTGTTGGACAGATGGACACTTTGAAGTCTCTCACATAAGTATGATCTGAACCATTGTAAAGTTATTGCATCAAAGTTATAACATTGTAGTTTTTTAAGTAGAATATCATGATTGACAAGGTCAAAAGCTTCACTGAAATCAAGAAAAACAGTACAAACAAGTTTACCTTGGTCCATTTCATTTAACCATTCATCGGTAATTTTTGTAAGGGCTGTTTGGCAAGAATGCAGTTCTCTGAAGCCTGATTGAGAATCTATTATAAGATCAAAATCCGAAAAAAGAGATCGTATTTATTTTGCCACATGTTTTTCAATAATTTTTGATAATGTTGGTAAAATAGAAATAGGCCTATAATTATTTGGGTCTAATCTGTTTCCTTTTTTAAAGACTGGGGTAACTTTTGCAAGTTTAAAACTCTCGGGGAAAATACCAGTTATGATACTAGTATTTATAATATGGGTCACAGGTTTATATATTATTTGTGAAGTAAGTTTCAATAGACGTGGCCCGATGGTATCAACACCTGAAGATTTACTTATATCTAGTTTATTGAGTAAGGTTAGTACTTCGTCATGATTTATGAGCGGGATAGAAAACTTGTCTGCACCTAACTTAGACTTAACAAAATCTAAAAGATTTGTAAAGTCATTTTCCTCCTTATTTATGCCTGAAAGAAGTTCTGCAGAAATATTTGAAAAATGAGAATTAAACAATTCTACTATTTCTTGTGTATCCTCTTTGATATAATTATTTTTAGCAAGTGCAGCTGGAATATAATTACGAGATTTAGAAGCTTAACTGTTTAATACATCCCACATTTGTTTTGGATTTTTGTTTAGTTCTATAGCTGTTTTATAATAATTAACCTTGGCGTTTTCAATTAGTCATGTGACTTTATTGCGCCATATTTTGAAATTTTCAAAGTCTTTATTTTTATGGAGGTTATCACGCATGTGTTGAGCTTGCAGAATTTCTTGAGTTAACCATTTAGGTCTTGTGTCGTGCTTAACTCTTTTTGTTTTTACTTTTGCGTGTTTATCTAATACAGCATTAAAAAGTGAATAAAATTTGTTGAGTGCTTCATTAGGGTCTGAGAATGATTCCAATGATTGGAAATTTACCTCTTTTAAGTCTGCAAGAAAATTATTTTCATTAAATCGTTTAAAGTCTCTGTATGTTATTTCTGTGTGTTTGAATTTGTTGATGTTATTATTTAATTTTCTCGTAAAACAGACAGGATAATGGTCAGATATCGCAATTGGTGGTACTGCAGATTCACATATGTTTTCTGGTAGGGTCGTATAAATATAGTCAATAAGAGTTGATGAGGTGTTTGTTATTCGTGTAGGTACATTAATTAGCTGTGTGAAGTCACACTCTTCAAAAGCAGAGGTCCAGTATCTTGGGGGGTCTTTAATCAGATCGATGTTAAAGTCACCTGTTAAAATAATTTCAGCATCGTCACAGCGGGATGCACAATTTATCTCCCGTGTTAGACTTTCTACCCAGCAGGTGGTGGCAGATGGGGGCCTATATGTGGTACAATAAAAAATTGGTTTTGAATTTGGGATATTAATTTCAAGCCATATTGATTCAATGTTACCTATTTCAAAATCATTTCTACGTTTGTAATGTAAATTATTGGAAACATAGACCATTAATCCTCCTCCTGATTTCAATAATCTATCTTTTCTTTCAAAATTAAATCCTTCAATATCTAACACACAGTTGTCTGTTTGCTCATTTAAAAATGTTTCACAGATACCAAATACATCCATAGAGCGATATCCTGATAAAAGAATTTTAAGTTGGTCAATTTTTGGCATGATGTGACATATGTTTAGATTCCCAAATCTAAGACCTTTCTTGACGACTTCGAAATTGTTTAAATATTTATTTAATTTTCCCTTTTGTGATTGGTCAATATTTGTAGAAATTGTTGAATTAGGAATTTGTTTTTGTGATTTAGTAATGGAGGATGTACATGGTTTCACATGAAATACTTTTTTGACAGGATTTACATTACAGTTACTGACTGACTGTGAAGGAGACATAAAATTTTTAGCTACATCTGATCCTACTGATTGATCTTTGATATTGCGTGCACTACAGATATAAGAACATTTGCATGATTTTTCATCACATTCGGCGCAGAGATTGTTTAAAACACTAAAGGGGTTTGAATTTAAGAGGGTAGATTATTCGGCATTTTCTTCTTTGCCGAATTCCTAATACGAACAGTGTTTTGCTTTGTGACCTGGGGAGCGGCAGTTCCAGCAGACGATTTTAAATCCGTGCCGACAATTCTGGGAGGAATGGCCAGATTCACCACAGTAGAAACACACATTCATATTTCCAGGTATATTTTGTGTGTCATTTGAACAACGCGTTTTAATTGTCCGAACATGAGCATCATACGCTTTCAGAAGTGTTGATGTTCCCCTGTCGGATAAATGAATCCCATCCTTCCAGAACAGATCCGAAGATTGGAACATATTTCGGAGTGAGATAAAATTTACACTGTATTCCTCACAAACAAATTTGATGATTTCATTTATTTGGGAAACACTTGTATCTCTTCGTGGTGGTATCTCCGAGATATAAATTTCGGTGCATGGCGATCTCCTTTGGATATCAAGCACAATTTCGGTGAGATCACATTCACTTGTCTCAATATCTCTATTGCTGGAAGCATCATTTCCACCGGCAAGGATGACGATTGACTGGAATGGTGTTAGATCAATTCCCTGAAGAATCCGTCTAATATCGGACAGCCGAGCCCCTCTGTTTGTACGGACTGCAACATTTTTCAGCAATCCACGGGTACGGATTCGCTGTAGGATCGAGCTTCCTATTATTAGAACAGATTTTCCAGATGGAACATCGGTCGTCAGGTTATGGTTCTTTTTCGGTCTGTTGAAGGTTTTCTGTTCTTTTTGGGCTGGCAAGGTTTCTGTAGAAGTTGAGAATTCCCTTGTCTCAACTTTAGTACACTGAGTATGTCTTGATACGCCTTGTAGATGATTATCCTTAATGTCCCGCGTATCAATGGCTTTGGTTTTTCTAGGTGGTTCCCTTGTTTGAGTAGTTGCATCTACTGATTGAGTGTTTTTGTTCCGAAGAGAATGCAACTCCCTTTTCAGTCTGGCAACTATCTCAGAAAGATCAGTAAGAGACTTTGTCAGTTTTTGAATAATTTGAGAGCTGTTACAGTTTTGACATGGCCCGCTTTCTATATCTTGCAGTTTACAAGGTTTAGGGGTGGAGGTATTTTGTGGCTGTAGCATCCCTTCAATTTTACTAACCTCGGTTATTGGCAGGTGAGGAATTTGTCCAATGAATTCTCGTAGCCAGGTGAATCTCTCACTCCCTTGAATATGGATTGTCTGAGTTGATTTGTAAAGTGTTGCTGTAACATTGCCATTTTCTGATTTATAAATACGTCCGTTTTTGAAACCAGTTTTGGTAAACAAAAGTTCACTGTTTAGAGTGGTCACGATGTCTTCAGTCCTATCTTCATCATAGTTCAAGGTGATACTTTGTTGGTTGAATTTCACTTGTAAGAAATCCGATAGATCAATTAAAGAATTTTCATCAGCAGCATTGGATTTCCCGTGTGAAAATGAAAATCCAAAAGTATCCAAAGTAGATTTGAACAAACTTGTATTTTCATTCAGATTAATCGATTCCATTATTTACAATGATTAGCAGCATAGGTAATTACTGATAAGGAGGAGCACTTAAAACACGTCTGGTCACCTTGAGAGCTTATCTTATGATGGAATAATGCATTATTCACTTGCAGAGCGTGGTTATACATGTTACTAGTGAATATTCGCTCGCAGATATCTTTATATTTCATTCATTAAATGTCACAAACAGCAGGAATTAAGTTGATATAATCAAAACATTTATTAAAACTATTTATTTCTCCAAAAAAGGAATTATTTTGTAGAATGCAAAAATGGATTTTACGGAACAGACTGTATACAGATATGTGGATTTTGTAAAATCGGTACCTTCTGTAACAAGACAAGTGGAGTCTGTCCAGATGGATGTCGGGGTAATTGGAATAACTCAAAGTGTTTAGGTAATCACAGCTCATATATTAACTAATAAATGAATATGACACAATTTATAAGAATACATGTACATTGTATATTACAGGCACTTATATATATTGCTTATAAAAATCAAAATGCTAAGATGCAAGTAGCTTTATTCGTTTTTTATCTCATCAAATACAAATACAAATATAAAAGTTTACATTGAAGCCGTTATATAGAAACGAACACAAATTATCATATATTTCTAATGCAGTTTTGTTAATGACAAAATGTCTAAATAACACAAACTATAATACAAATATGTACATATTTTTTGACAATTCAATTTAACGCCATTGTTCACTTTGCAAATTTCTCTGTTAATGCATTATATCATTTAATGAATGGAATACTGCATATTTCTTGTTACAGATAGTGGCATTTCAAATGCTTCAACTGGAATCATATACATTGTTTCAACACTTGCTGTTGTAATCCTTATATACGCAGTGGTAAGGCTTGTATACAAGAAAATTAAACGGAGACACCAGAATACAGGGAGAGACACAGCAGAAATCATGCCTGGAAAGCTTTACGATCAAATACATGCAGCTGAAAAGATAATCGATCAAACATATCAAAAGATAACTCCCCAGTCGGACAGTTCTTATTATCAGGAAATGTACCTCTACAATAATGATGAAATCTCTGGAGACAAATAGTTCACTGAACTCATCATGGCGTTACTTAAGCTCGTTAACACCTGTGTTTATAAGAAGTTCGTTATATAGTGACAATAAATTGCTTTCTATGACCTGTATTTCAATATTCAATAAGATATAAATATCTATTGCATTTATTTTCTCGAATTTTCTTTTCTTTTTAGTTGCTAGGCCTAATGTTACATGTACGTAAACCGCATACATGTTTTACGTCAGACCGCTTTTGAAATATTATATGAAGAAATTACATTGAATCAAAGTTAATGCTAATCAACATTGGAATATTCTATCTTCTGTGTTATATATGATTAAATTTGTTCCCATACATCTATTCTTCCTTACTTAAACAAAGATTTCTCTAGGATATTCATTAATAAGTTTAGATTGTTTTAATTTGTTATTTTTATCACGTTATATTTTTCACATCAATCTAATTGCTTATAGAATGATAAACCCAAACGGCTTTTTTTATTTCATGTGCAAAAGAATAGTGAAATTTTAAATGATATGAAAAAAACCCACTGAAATGGACGAGAATGGAAGGTTTCAAGATACACAGTGTTTTTACTGTAATCAAACAATTTACCCGTAATCTTTTACAGTTTACAACACCTACTAAAATTTGTACAGAGTAACCAGTAATATATTGAATAAATAGAACCTCCGAGGATTATTGTTTATCATCACTGTACACATCATTGTTTATCATCACTGTACTATTTTTCCTTTTAGACAATATGGTGAAAGATTTTGTGTATAGAAAACTTAACAAAGTATATAACAGATTTAGGGTCTGTACTTATAAGGATACTGTAGTAACTGAATTGGAACTTCCTTACTCGTTTATGAATAGAGCCATCTGATTGAAGAAACATACTGTCTAATAGGAAGTTTTTACAGTTGCATAGTTTTGGAATACATTAACCACTGATTACCATCTGTTTCAAAAGCAATACTTGTCATGGTAAGGAAGGATACGCATTGTGGGTAAACTACCGATCCACGCTACTGACTGTCTACTTCAGGTTAGACTGATTTGTAATAAAAAGTTTCAATGTTTTCCTTGTTTCAAATATCAGATAATTACAGGTTGTTGAATGACATATTTCCTTGTTCTTCGCCTTTTTTTTAATTATTTGAAGTATTTAAAACAGGTTGCATTCTGTGTCACGAGTAACAAGTAAATATGGAGAGGATGAAGGATTACACTATTATTTTACTAATTTTCCTTGTGTTCTTCACTGTTGCAGCAGAATGTCTAGGTAAGACTTTTACAGTATATTACCTTGTTTCGCATTTTCAACATCCCTTATCTTATTGCCATCATGGTAATTATCCCCCCCCCCCCCCCCCCACCCTGTTGAATAAAGTACTGACACGAAATTTGGTATACAAATTTATCCGAAGGATATCTAGGTAAAAATTTGTTTTGGGTACGATCAGACTATTTTGACGGAGTTATGCCCCTTGGACTTAGAAACATTTCAATTATTTGGGGAGGGGGGCATAAATGTTTTACAAACATCTCTTGTTCACCTAAGAGATACTTGTTTTATTTGTTTGTTTTTTAAATATATTTTTAAATGGTACATGTATATTCTTATTAGATTTAAAAAGAAATAATTTAGGAACAAAATACTGCCAATTTGTTTCTGCAGCTGTTTACTACAGAACTATATAAAATTGCATCTTAAATATGACTGAGATAAAATTAATTGTTCCTTATTTTTGCATACGGTACTAGCATTTCTATTATCATTCATTAATTCTATTGGTCTAGTCTTAAATACTATCAAGCATGATACATGTATATCATACACCTATCTCTCTGACTGGTGAGTTAGAATAATATTAGAAAAATAGGAATATGTATTTACCTGCTCTTGTCCTTTAAGGTGTATATAAGATTTTTTTTTACTAGACCAGAGAAGATCGTGAACTCCCGAATAGCGCAACTAATTTTACTTATTTTTATCGTTCAATATAATTCCCCACCTTAAACAGAGTTTGGCCTGGTCTACAGCAGACCTATAAATACGCCTTCCAAAAAAATGTGAGACTTGATTTGCTTGACGACATATTTGATTATTTTTTTGAAAGATAAAAGATGGAGATACACTGAGGATTCTACAAAATTTGCAACTTAAATATCTCCACCTGCCACATAGTGTTAGTTTTGTAGATCAGCAGAATTTAAAGAAAATGGCAACCAAGATCTTTCGCAGAATATACAGGTGTATGAAATCTCTCCCAATTTTGAATCTTTGAACCGAGTGATCTGGATTCTGCTTTTATCAAGTTTTATGTAGAAGCAAGGACAGTCAGCCCTGCCCTCAGTAACCGAAGCAGTATTTTTTTCTATTGGACATGGGCTTATTAGATATTAAATAACGATGAATTCACGGAGTCTAACGGACATTTTTCACGGAGTGGAATTCCGAACTTGATGGAGCTGTGAGAAGAAAAGTTCACAATACGCTCCATTTGAATAAAATTAGCGATTAAAACTCAATGTAGAAATATTTTGAATTGATTCTTTTTAAGTTATTGAGGTATTTTTGGACGCCGAAGTTGTGAGAATTTACACGACCTAAGGATCAACGGTTCTGTGCCCGGATATATGCGAAGAGCAGTTCTTTAATTTATGAGGCCAACTAACAAAAAAAAACCACCAGAACACAAACAAAGCTGAGTGATCTGCTAGAATCATCATTAAGCAAATTATAAAACTAGCATTGGCACACTTTAAATAAGTGTTATCCTACTAACTTCAGAAAATCAATGAGGTTTTCTTCTATATAAGAATGAAATCATGGAAAGAAGACTCTCAAAAATTATTCATTTTTTACTTAGTAAAAAAAATTAAATAATTATATAAAGGAAATTGGGGTAAATGGTACACTTTTCATAAAATTTCCTAACTTCTAAAAAAATGAGCTGTAAATTTTCATATTTCGCATCAGTACAGGGGTTGTTAGAAAAGTTCGCGGACACATTGATTAACGGAAAATGTATTGTGTACTGTGAAGTGTGACCTATGTCTGATTGAATTCCTATCTTTCGTTTATTTGTATGAAAAAAAATCAGGTCCGTTAATTTAAATTTTGAAAATTTACAAAGAGTTTTACTTTGCCGTCATAGGATTCACGGAGCAATCATTTAACGTTATGTGACGTGACAATCAGATTTCAAGCCCGCTAAGCTTTTTCATAGTTCTTAATATATTTCAATCTTTGCTACTTAAAAATATAATATCTATATCAAGACATATTACTTTTATTCTTTATTGTCTTTTGTGCGATTTAAGATTTTAGCGAGAACTTAAAATACAGTTAAGCGATCAGGTATGAAATCAACTGCAAAAATACATAGTCCATGCAATAAGTTGGGTATTGAGATATTGCAAGGGTTGATCATTTAAAATGTTAATCCTTCCATTCTTATAAAGCTACTTCCTTTTGAATACTTTTGTCCTTTGTAGGTTGATACAATTTTCAGCTGTATCTAATAGCATTTTATTTTCTTTTTAGACATTTTCATGTCTGCACACATTATATTTAGTAGCACGGTGCTCCATGACGTTCAATGACGTTCCCCTTTTTGACTTTGTTTTTACGCGCTTATTATTTATAATTTGATATAACACAGTCAGATACTCACCAATTTAATTCAAAATTTGACCAAGTGACGTTTCATGAATACTGTAGCAACAGTTAAAATATCATTAATCTTTTTGCTCTACAACTGTACAATTTTTAATATCAATTAAACATTGATGTATTGTAAACGTGCAAAAACGAAACATGCTCCGTAAAGCATGTTTTATTAAAATATAATACCCATCTTTTCTTTAAGGATCACCGGTAGATACCAATATCTTTGTATATTTATTGGAAAATAGGTAAAGTTTTTATTTGGGGAGTTTAACCGGTTTTATTGAAATAGCGCGTCCACAGTAGAACTTGTCCTCGAGCTTTTCTAACAACCCTCGTATTGTATAGTTGCATTTTTGTGTTAGATATCCATAGTGCAAATTTTTGTTTTGTCACTAACCAAAAAATACTATAGTTAACTATAGTTTACTATAGTTAACTATAGTTATAAATTTGACACTTTGAAAACTTTGATTTACTATATTTATAACTTTGACACTTTGAAAAACTTTGGCGAAAACTTTGACACTTTGAAAACGTTGGCGAAAACTTTGACACTTTGAAAAACTTTATCGGAAACTTTGATACTTCAAAAAACTTCATCGAAAAATCTGACACTTTGAAAAACTTTATCGAAAACTTTGACACTTTGAAAAACTTTATCAGACAGACAGACAGACAGACATTCTTTATTTCCTATTCAGCAGAGATCAATGCATCAAACTATTAAGTATGTAACAATATTTGAACTTTGAAACAAAAATGAGGAAATATGTACACAATTTCTCAATTACGCAAGTTACTGTCCATAATTTAAACACTATGTACATCATTTATTAATTTTCAGCAACAGTGTCAACTACAGTTCCTACGAATTGCTTCCAGTTGTATTTTGGTGGAACGTCACGATTCAAAAGGTACTCCCTGAAAAAGAAATCAATGTTGTATTCCCTCATTATGGAGTGAATATCTGCTAGGAATCCACGCTTCGGTCTTGATGTCGTCGAACATAAAGAGCACAACCTTGCAATGAAAAGCTTTTTGTAGAATAGGGAATAGCTTGATGTACAGAGTCTGTTCCAGAACATCAACTTGATTTTATCTATAATCCTTTTCATTTCAACCAGGCCAAGGGAAAAGATGGTACACAGTACTGCAGAAAGCAGGTTGCTTCTGTCGCTTTCTACTAGAGCTAAAGAATACAATACAACTTTTGTTAGGATTATAACACAAGTGCCAACGTCTAGCGTAATTGTAGACAATATCCAGTTGCTTCTGGAGACCACTGGGAGTGTTGGATATAAGGGAAGTGTCGTCAGCCAGAATAACACTTGGAATGTGAAGGTCATACACACATGCACCAGTCGCACTTTTATCCAGGATTTCTATCAATCCGTCAATAATCAGACCACGACGATAGTACCCTTCCTTGTCCGACACCTTGCTGTAAAGGGAATTCCTTCGACAGTTCTTTTTCGTATAGGATTTGAGAGCTGGAATCACAAAAAGAGTCGGAAAGCAAACGCCACCCTTTACCATTGATACCTAACTTGTACAGTTTGTAGAGTAAACCATTATGCCACACGCTGTTAAATGCCTTTTGGTTGTCTAGAAATGCCACATAAATATCAGAGTCTCTTTCTATATAGTGGTGAATTGTTTCCGTTATAACAAATCCTGTCGGTATACTTCCACATCCTGGACGGAAACCCTGCTGAAGAGGGTGTGGAAAATGAATTTCAGCGTAGATACGCTTTATTCTTGTGTACAATATATTTTCGAATGACATTTGTAGGACTGAGGTTAAGGTTATATCTCTATAACTATTAGGGTCGAGCTTGTCTTTTTTTTCCTCCTTTGAACGAAGTTATAGTGACTCCTCTTTTGAATTGTATCGGATATTTTTCGTTGTTTAGAATTGCGTTAAACAGCTCTAACAGGATTTCTAGAATAATGTCTTGCACAAAGCGCAAATGTTCAATTACGAGTTTGTCAAGGCCAGGTGCTTTTCCGTTTTTCATTTTTTCCATTGCTTCTGTAACCTCTTCTTTCCTTATCATAACATCACCAACTTTATCAAAGTGTCTATAGGATTCTTCTTTTATGTTTATTACAGAGAGTTCTACATGTTCTTCGAACCTTTGATCAAACAACGGGTCTTTTGTCTTTGCAGCAAGTGTTTTGTAGTGTTCGTACCATGCTGTTTGGATGATATCTGGATCGCGTATGATCACTCCGTTGATCCGAAGTTCATGGGGTGTCCATGATTTCTTTTTTCGATTTTTAATAGCGCGATAAAATAGACCCATATCTATTTCTGCTGTTTTCTGTAGTTGATCCAGCTGTTCTAATTCGAACTGCTTTTGAGCAACAGAAAGTGCATTTGTAAATTCCCCTTTTCCGGCTTTATATTCTCTGTAGGATTGAAATTCCATGCCAAGTGACCTATTATGTTCAATCCACACCGCTCGCTTTTGTGGATTAATAGCGTGAAGTTTCTTTACATCTCTGTATTTCCAATATGGTTTCAAATATGAACGATACCTCTTTCTAGGAAGTGATCGTTTGGCTGCGTTCAAAAAGACATTCGTTTGGTCCCCTATATACTCATCAAGTTCACCTTCAGTTTTTCCCACCAAATTTCTTTCTTGGTTCTGTAGCCCTTCCTGGATACACAGTCTATATAATAGCACATGGTCGTTTGTAACTCGTTTCCAGTTTACATAAACGTCATCATCACTATTTCTCTTACGCCCATTAAGTGTTGGAAATTTACATGGTAGATGTATATTTAGCAATATCGGAAGATGATCTGAACAGTTAAGATGATGATCATCTATTATTCCACACGAGTCAATAAAATCTTCCTTGTTCTTTTGGATAATAGCGTGATCTATCATGGATGTCTGAGTTCCATTATGTGCCATAAATGTGTAATCAGGACTATGCGACTTATGCTGACTCGTTACTGATATTAAATCTCGTTCGACCATGAAAGATTCAATAATGATACCTCTATCATTTGCATGGTAATGATTTTTGACTCTATGTTCTTTCGACAGATGTGCATTGAAATCGCCAAGTATAAATACTGGCCCTAATTCACTGTATGCGTCAAAAAGTTTCTCTACACTTTCTATTGATTGTTTGTACTCATCTATCGAAATGTTAGTCAAGGGTAGTAACACTCCAGTGACATATATCTCAATGTTTTCAAGCTTCACAACCGCTATTATCACCCTGTTCGTACAATCGTGTTCAACACTTTGAAAATCTTTGGTGAAAACTTTGACACTATGAAAAACATTGACGAAAACTTTGACACTATGAAAAAAACTTTGATGAAAACTTTGACACTTTAAAAAACTTTGACGAAGACTTTGACACTATGAGAAACTTTGACGAAAACTTTGACACTTTAAGAAACTTTGACGAAAACTTTGACACTTTGAAAAACTTTGGCGAAAACTTTGACACTATGAAAAACTTTGACGAAAACTTTGACACTTTAAGAAACTTTGACGAAAACTTTGACGCTCTGAAAAACTTTGGCGAAAACTTTGACACTATGAAAAACTTTGACAGTTTAACGTAGAACCTACGTCGTATGACATCATAACAAGTGAATGTGTTTAGCCTGTGCTAGATCCATTATGACGTCATAATTAATTCAATATCATTTCCCGTACTTTTACAGCCTCAGTAAAGGAATGGTAGAAAATACTGCATTTTGAAATTCACAGAATTCAATTTAAAATCATTCCGAAATAATCTTAATTCGATTTATATATTTTTTTTTAATATAATGCTTAATGGATATATTTTTCTTGAATTAAAGAAACCTGTAGGCACATTTCATTTAATAGATCTTGACCTTAATTAAGTTGACAAATCCAAGACTATCTTGTGTGATGAAATTGCCATGTATACAACTTACTGTAATAATGTAAATGGTATTTAACTATTTTGAAGGAATGCAAATATCCTATTAAAAAAAATCATTAGTTGCCAACTAAATAGTGTAATATCTTGATGAAATGTGTCTAAGTCAAAGATGTACGTGTTGTAGATTGTGTGTACATTTTGTGATATCTATCATGAAATGATGTGCATTCCTTTTCATACTTATTCGTTACTTATTCATATTATTGGGGTTATATTACAATTTCTCTATTAAATATTATCTTTTGAATTAAAAGTACATTTTTATAAACATTTTTAATCTGAAAGTAGCCCCAAACAGTCATTTAATAATAAAATCCGTGTAAGTGCAAAAAGGTCAAGAATATTAGCATCAGTAAATAACCTATCCCTCATTATTTAGAGGGGAAATGTATATATCTTAATCACTTTTTGTAATCATTTAGGTATGTTCTTTTTCATATTAAAGATTTAAAACATTGTGACAAAGACTTCTGAAAAATATTTACAAATGTAGGGTGGAGAATTGATTGAAAATAAATAGAGTTCATTTGCCTATAGTTTTGAAAATGTGGACTTATCTTTTATGTCAATTGAATAAAAAAGAATTTATTCTCGAGAAACATTGTTTAATACTGTTCAATTAATAAACAATAAAAACAACGATGTTTAAAGAAGTAATTTTGGGATTTGTTTGTCTTCTTTGCATGACAAGTACCCCTAAAATAATTGAAATTGTGAAGTCGCAATATGTATTTATCATTCCATGTTTAAATGGCTGCACTACATTTAATAACAAGTAAACCTGTCAAGTGCTTTTAACTGATTGATAAGCAAGTGCTAGTTTATCATTATGAAAAGTTTGAAAATCTTGTGACAAAGACTTCTCCGACATAGGTTCTACCTTAAGAAACTTTGAAGAAAACTTTGACACTTTAAAAACTTTGACGAAAACTTTGACACTATGAAAACCTTTGACGAAAACTTTGACACTTAAAAAAACTTTGACGAAAACTTTGACACTTTGATTTACTGTAGTTAACTATAGATATTTTGATAATAAGACTGAAGTAAAATGTAACATTTACGTTTTAAACGATTAAACAGCATAATTCCATTCCAAAGATAATTAATGATTAGCCCAATAAGCTCCATTCTGTAATATTCCTAAAGTATTACAAATTTAATAGTATCATTCTTTTCTACTACCCAACTTTCACAATCCATAAGATTTCATCACAAAAAACTGCAGAGACATTTCTATTTAATTATTCACAAATTATTTTCAGTTAAAATTACTTTATTGAAAAAATTGTAACACTCCATTAAGGACAGATGATACAAACAATTTTTTTCTTTGAAAAAGATTTAATATCATGTCACAAGTTTATAAAAGTGGATGGTTCTTAGAATTTTCTTTTTCCTAAGAACTGGAATATGAAAAAGACTTGGAAAATATTACTAATATTTCAATGAAAATACAAATATAGACAAATCACATTCAGTAAAGGTTTACAGGTGAAAATAAATTTCAGAATATGTTACCAAGTCTTTTTCATATTCCACTTCTTAGGAGAAAAACTTCTAAGAACCATCCACTTTTCTCAACTTGTGACATGATATTAAATCTTTTTCAAAGAAAAAAATTGTTTGTATCATCTGTCCTTAAACAAATATTCAGTTCATTTTAACACAACAATTTTAAATTTGCAAGGAGACCGTTACAGTAGTTCCCCTAACGCTTCCTCACCCATGATTCCGAAATTAACCATATCAATGTACATGTACATCATCTCTTAAATCTAAAGGTTTTCCATGGCTGCAATAATATAGCCCTTCTTCTTTTTCCGGGGGTAGGGTGTTCCTCTACCGAAAAATATCAGACTAAAAAAAATCGGAGAGGGCTACATTTTTGGAGCTTGTTTTATCCTATCGGTTATGCAGTTTCGAGAATACTAAAAGTGAAAAGTAAAATAAGAGAGAGAGAGAGAGGAATGAAGGATATGGAGATAACGAACAGTAGTCAATATCAAATTCCATAAAACAATACAGAATATGAGCAAAGCAAACACTGACCACGAAAACATCAGAGGGTGGACCAGGTGCCATGGAGGAGTGAGCACCCCCTGCCGACCGGACACACCTGTGCTCTTTGTTATGATCGGGACACAACGGAAAATTCCGTCGTCAATTCAGTGTAAAAATAATGGACTAACAATTAGTATGATAAACGTTAGTAAGCATTAGACTCTATGGTAATTTGTATTTGCTGACAAGGTCATTGTATCGAACATAGAACTTACGAATTGATGACTTTAAACGAGACTGCTGATTCTCTTGTTTCATCAACTTGCTTTTCAATAATTTACGCCGTTTTAGAAATTGTTCATACGTAGATCATGCTCTTGCAAAAATTAAAGTGAATTTCTTTATCTGCATTTATATATACATATATATTCTCACCAAAGACGGTGCAAATATATAAAACGGTTGTAGCAATCACGCTTATTATGAATTTATAAGGAATCTTCCGCCCCTGCACATACATGTAGTTATAAAAGTGTTTTACAGTAAAAAGGGAAAAAACACTTATAAAGAAAACATGCAGTTTGTGGTTTATAAAACAAGATAAATGCTGTTTAAAAACACATGTGCCTTCTGTCTTTTGATTAAGTGAGTTTTAGATATAAAGATGGAAACAAAATCAAGAAAATAAATTTATGTTGAATTGTGACATCGTAATGAATTTGTTTACACTGAATTTGAAACTTAGATTTTTAGAAATAGATTTAGTTTTAATAATAACATAACAATTATGTGGATATACAATTGTTTAAAACATAAGAGTGTGATATATATCTCTAAACAGTAAAATTCTATAATTCTTATCATTTTGAGTGTAAAATACAGGTGCAAGGTTGACAAGTTGTACAAATGACGCGTCATGACGTCATGTAACTATCATATTCATATACTTACACACAAAGAAATATCTTTAAAAACAAATACCGAAAAAAAATATCCTGAGTTTAAATAAAAAATTTTGGAAATTGACGAACAAGTTCGTACAAAAGATTACCTTCCTGTACGTTCTCCTTTGACCAACTGTATGAAGTAAATTTCTGAGAAATGTTAGATTAAAGGATACAATTTCCGTTACTTCTACTAAGTAAGTAATATCAGGAATCAACCTACCGGAATGCGTATCTAAACTTTCCCAGTTGCTAACTTTCTTTCACAAGGAAGTGTACGGAACAATGTTGATTGATTACAGATTTCCATCGACGGGCGACAACTTGCTATTTTTATATAAAGAAAAAAATGTTCATGGGTCCCAGTTACCCATAATGTACGTTAATTGCATTAAGACGGTTGGTTTCCACTATCAAATTTACATTATTTGAGACTTTTTATCAGGTTCATTTACACACACATCTTAATAAAAATGAATTTTAAAAAAAATGGGGTCAATAATTAAGACATATACATAAATCAATTTTTGATTTTTTTTAAATAATATTTTTATCATGATAAATAATTGGTTCAAATACATTCTCTTCATAATCTTAAATTGTCGCATTGAAAAAAGTGACATGAAAATAGATGTCAAGTACTTCGCATAGTCATTTATTTGACCTTTCTGCGCGCAAAAAATGTTGTTTTCCGGTGTTAAAAATGTAAAACAAATATAATCATTGGAAAGTAATAACATTTTTTTTTCTGAATTTAAGCAGAGTGTTTGAGATTATATATACATGTATATAGAAAAAGAGATAACATTGGGGGGGGGGGGGTGATGTGGATTTTTAGATATTACTAAATTGGACTTTTTTTATGAACTTTAAGACACGATATATTTTTATATATGCCAAACATAATAGGTTTCATGAAAGAAAATTGAGTAAAATTTAAGAAAAAATTAGGACCAGCATTCGACATTTCACTGCAAAAATAATTCTGATTCCACGCTGTATGTAGAATTTGAATCCAAACTTAACAAAAATGAATACTTATAAACAGGCAAAAAAATGTATCCTTTTCGTCTAAAAAACTTCCGCCACAAAAATAGCTCCGTACTAAATGATTAGGGTATGGAATTTTATCATGGGGTTTTAATTCAATATTTTGTAATTGATAATAAAATTATTTAGTATTTATTCTAATAATAGAATCGAAATTCATTGTACGAAGTAAAACATTATGTAGATTTTTTTAATTAGAGGTCAAGACAAAAAATCTGCTGAAAAGCTGAGGAGCGCACCTAGTTAAACGCCAATGCTGAAATTAATTATTCGCTACCATGATGTTCCTTCCAGCCGTATATACCAAATGATAACAGCGTCAAAATATGGATAATTAGCATTGAATCGTGAAGCAATTAAGCACTTCTTCATATAAAAAATTTAGATATGTTTCAACTGATTTAAAATAGAAGATTTATTTGGGGAAATTGATTTTTTAATTAATATGTCTTTAGCTGGTATGGGTCTATAAAATTGTGAAAAAAAAAATAAATTTTACGTTGATATGGTATGAGTTTCAGCGGTATCTAAATACAACATTGCTGACGTACGCGTACATATTACATTTTAGTAGAAGACAAATTTGTAAAATACAATAATTCTGAAAGGTTTGAGCAAGTTTGCCAGGGAGCAGATCGAAAGTGATTCTTACTTTCTAATCTTCTTATCATAATAATGAAAACTATACAAACAGGCTTAAACTGGTTGAGCAGTTTCTTAGACATTCAGAAATGTTAGAATTTGATGACCGATAGACAGATGATGAATGGAAAATTATAGATAAAAGAAACAAAAGGTGGTAACTAAGGTTTCAAAAAGGGTATTCACCAGTTGACAATAAGTATTTAACTTTAAACAAATTGGACACATTTAATAAAATTCTGTTTAAAATGCCGATATTTTTTTTTTATTATGAATCACACTGATATGTATTCTTGCTTATATTTTGGAAATCGTATAGTTCATTGTGTTCTATTTTTGTAGAAAACCTCACTGTAAACGAAACAATTAGAGGCAATCCTTCCCAGAGTACATCGTATAATGGTGGACACCATGCAAATAAAGCGGTAGATGGAAAGTTAGAAGTCGATGGTAATCAAACAACATGCAGCTTTACAATAGGAGGACACAATATAAAGGCAGCTTGGTGGAAACTTCCACTGAAAGTGATGTCTAACGTGGCTTACTTGGAAATTTATTTTCGAAGCTCAAGTAAATATTTTTATTCATATCTAATTATTTAAAATCATTGGTGTAGAAATTACTCCAATGTCTATCCGGTAAACATACTTCTACACTCCAGAAGAGAAATGAACGAAGTTTCGCAGCGCACACAACACAAAACGAACTTATAACAAAAAAGCAATTATACTGAACATGAACTTTCAAAAATAGTAAGAGCACGGAAATGTAAAGGCTCAAGAAAAAATCATGCTTATGAGAAGATGTTTAACTCACCTGAGCCGAAGGCTCAAGTGAGCTTTTCTGATTACATTTTGTCCGTCGTCCGTCCGTCCATCCGCCTGTCTAGCTGTCTGTCCGTCTGTCCGTTCGTCTGTAAACTGTAAAATTCTTGGGTAGTGTAGATTCTAAATTGTTCAAATCATGACCGCCGGGGTTTGGGTGGGGCCACAATGGCGAATCAAATTTTACATGGAAATATATAGGAAAATCTTTCAAAAAATCATGATCCCCGGGGGTTTGGCGGGGCCACAATGGGGAATCAAAGTTTTACATAGAAATATACGCGGGTTTGTTTAGACAGCACATGGATCAGAATTCGGCGAATTACGACTTTTGTATAATTATGCAACACTAATAAATTGGAAAAGTCAAGGATAAAACTTTTGCTATAATTATGCATTCTATAGACTTCAATGGGACTTATACTGCAGGAAGCACTTCACCACGACGTCACCACGTGACGTCTATAATTAGAAAATATGCCTTAATGAAAAAGTGAAAAGTTCAACACTACCCCGGGTATAATAAATTTCAAATTGCAATAATAGTTATGTAAAAACATGCCTGTACCATAAAAAGTGCTGCTAGAATCCCACTGTCTTATCACAAAAATAATTGTTCAACACTTTCGGACAAAACCTTTCCAAATTTTTAACATTTTGTTCATAACATCGAAAAAATTGCATCAATTCCCGCAAACCATACGATTCTAGTAGCACTTTCCAAAAACAATAGAATAAGAACTTTTGATAGAAACAAAAATTAAGTTTCAAAGTTTGAGGCGTAGTGTTGAACTTTTGCATCTTTTTTGTTATGAACGACAGAGGAAAGGCTGATCGGCAAGTAAACACCCTGTCTGCTTTAGTTTTACGAAGCAATTGTGGATTTATATTAGCATACCTTATTCATAAGCTTTATTCCTAAAGGAATCTCACATGATATTCATTCTAATTTCTAAACACTTTTAAACTCCGATTTCTTGTGTTTGTTTACATGAATTCTCGTTATGTTTCACTTTCACTCTGCTACTGCATGATTCACAGTTATGACGTCACGGGTTTGATATTTAACCCCTGTGGTAACTACAGAGACCCAGAACCGACAAAACTCGTTTATAATATGCCTCTGTACATTGTGATTCATTTTTGCGACCTCAAATCAATCTTTTATAGTGATTTTAAGAAATTAATATGTCTAAACTTCACGTCATATAGCTTACTATGACGTCATATCATACAGGCAAGTAGAATATTTGGTTGTAACCTTAACATACCTGCGTAAGGGGAAATCTTTGAAAGACTTTAACTCAAGAACCGCTAGGCCAGAAAAGCTAAAGCTTATGTGGAAGCGTCCTGGGGTAGTGTAGATTCTAAATTATTAATATCATGACCTCCGGGTGTAGGGCGGGGCCACAATGGGGAATCAAAGTTTTACATAGAAATATATAGAAAAAATCTTCGAAAATCTTCTACTCAAGAACCACTGGACCAGAAAAGCTGAAACTTATGTGGAAGCGTCCAGGGGTAGTGTAGATTCTAAATTGTTAAAATCATGACCCCCCTCCCCCCTGGGTAGGGCAGGGTCACAATGGGGAATCAAAGCTTCACAATAGGGAATCAAAGCATCCTATGGTAGTGTAGATTTCAAATTGTTTAAATTATGATCAGTAGGGTAGGGTGAGGTCACAATATGTATTACAAGGGGGGGGGGGGATCTGGTAAACAACGGAATGGTCAAAGCTTCTCGGATGAGCGACATGGCCCATGGCCCATCTTGTTTATCATTTGAACAGCAAATCAATTATCCAATCCTGTTTTTAACAGTAAAAAAATCTATAGTCGGAAAGAGGAATGTTATACTTGTTTTATACTACACATATTTTTTACATGTATAGCACTTCGTAATTTATTTTTAGTCTATTGTTATATCACTTACAAAATTTTTCACTTTTTCTTCTTGAATGAAAGTTTTGATCAAAATAAGCTACGTACCCTACACTTTATGTATAAATTTGATTTTACTACCGGTATTTGCTAAACACTATTACAAAATAGTTACATGTATGTACAGCAATCCATTAGATTCACACAGACATGTCTTTCCAAGAGGAGAGGAAGAAGCAAAGAAAAAAACCCGCGTATTCTGGGTCTGTTCTACAAGTAGAATTAATCTTCCGAAAAAATCCAAAATAGATAATTATATTAGGTCCAAGCCGATATTGGTTATTGGTTAAGGCCCAATATTATATTACAACCCTATAGACCTATCAGGAATAGTGATTTAACATTCTTGCTTTCAAAATGCTTTCACTAAAAAAAGGCATATAATTTTAAAATATGTGAACAAAATATTGACTTGTCATCTTTCAAAGTTACCTATGAACGCATCAAAAATGTATTGACAGTAGTTGTAGAACTTTCCCCAAGATTCCTATGCAAACTAAAGAGCAAATTTTGTTTAGAAACTATTGGGTTGCGGAAAAAAACTCATTATTTCTTTGTCATAGAATATAATCAGATATTAAATATTTAACAATTAATATATTTAAACTTAAAAGTATAAAACAAAAACAAAACAAAGAAAAACTTAAAAGTAAAACTTAAAAGTATAAAACAGATATTTAATATCTGATTATATTCTTTGTTTTGTATTTTTTAAGAGAGGCCTTATTTTGTCCTCCGGTTACAATGAAATTCAGTCTTAAACTTTCGTTCCCGCAGTACCAGTATATCTTGAAAAGCCTCTAAGCTTTTGCAATGATATTTTACATAACAACTGCCTATGGCTTAAAAAGAAACTCCAATGATTTTAGGGTCAAAAGGTCAAAGGTCAAGGTCATCAATTAATATTATCTGTTTTAACACTTTTGTTTCCACTCAATATCCCGAGAAGCCATGCGTTGAGCTTTTGCATTGGAATGTATCTATGTTAATTTCCGGGCGATATCTGTAGATGCTTTTGAACTTTTGCCATTAAATTTTTTAAAATGAATTCCTACTGTCCATCTCCTTCCTCTAGATTCATGCATGCTCTTCTTTTTTTCCCTTAAACATTTCTTAAGGTAGGGGGTCATATATTCTCTGAAAAAAATTCTTAAGCTGGGCAAAGGAAAATTCTCTGAATTTGCTTGTGTTTTTACTTGTTTATTTTTGTTTTTATTTTCATAATGATATATGTTCCTGTTTTAAAAGGAGTAAATTGATGACTAAGCATCATTTTAGATAACTTTTGAACATGAACACACATTTGATTGTGCACAATTGAATTCATTGTTTTATATTGCAGCTCCAAATCGACACGTGGGATTTTCTGTGTTTGTGTTTAACAATTTCTCTTATATTCCTCCATCAAATTCGCATGGACATCAAGTTTTCAAACATGACACAAAGACTTGTATTGATAGAGTTATGAATATAACTATCAACAAAGAGACTAAAGGAATAGCTCTATATAATTCCAAAAGTATACCTGTAAACACAACATGTGTAGGTTATGAACCTACTTTTGCAACAATTGAGATCTGTGAAGTAAAGGTGATGGGTATGTTGTACTTATGATAAACAATCTATTGAAAATTCAGAGATTTGGATGTGAATGCTCTAACTTGGTGGAGAAAAAAACAATATGCATCAGTAATTCAGCAACTCGAAAACAAATATCATTTTATCATTAATGGGTATCTGAATATTTAGAATATATCTATATGTATTATAACTGGCACTGATGGTTTTCAGGTTGCCACTCTAATCGGTATGGGGAAAAGTGCACACTCTGTAATCCAAAATGTCGTGGTGGTCGATGTGATGCTTTTGATGGGTCGTGTATTGCTGGCTGCAGTGACAATGTCATTCAATCGAATAATTGCTCAGGTATGATGGATCTAAGGTTTTCATCAATTACTTAAGCAATAAATGAAATACAACAAACAGGAGAGGCACAACAAAAAAGTATTAAGATTATTTTTTCTTTTAATTTTCTCATAACTTTATTTCTTTCTCCAAGTAATAAACATGATATTCTTAATACCATCGAAACATACAAAAATGATTTTTTTTTCTTCTAGGTTCCGTGTATTTTCAGAAATTGAAACGAACGGTGTACGAGTATTAAGGAATCTTTTTTTTTTTGTTTCGCAGCTAGGATAAGGCTGCCCGTAAAATATCAAACTGTTCAAATTGTAGTAACTTCTCTGAACTACCTAGATATGACGTCATAATAGAATATGACGTCAAGTCACTGCATACTTGAGCTGACATGACGGGGAAAGTATTTTTTAAAGAGCATGTAGATTTATTTTGGGGGCTTGTTTAATTCAAGTGTTAGGAATGTTTTTAAGATCGAATGTGCTGTTATGATGTTGAACATTTGAAATTTAAATATCACTGTTCCTTTTGCTTGTCCGATATGCACAAATTTAAACAATAGCGAAAAATTATGTGTGAAACACTCCCCTTATACGTCAGTAGACAGAGTTAGATTTTATGAATCGTGTTTATATTGGATTGGCACAAGTGATAAACAAGGACAAATTGAAGATTTTCTGTGTGAAACTACAAAAGAAGTATGTCCTCTGACTGAATTTTGCTGGGGGATTGTGTGTAGTTTATTAATTTCTGTATAAATTGCGATAAAGTGTGAAAAATACCCCTTCTTATGTTGGTAAGTTGAATTTCTCTTAAAATATCTTCTTAACGAGTAAAAATTAAACCTGCCTTCAGCACTTTCTTTGTCCCCGAGATCACGATGAATTGATCTGTTATAAACTTTGCACAATATTTTTGCTTTGCATTTGTGCCGAAGCGATTTTTGTGCAACAATTGGGATATCATAAATGTAAAATGATCAACACAGTCATGTGACATCACAAAAATACTTTAAAATGAAACCTGATTAAACTATTATCTCAAGTTGACTGCAATTTCAAACAAGGATTACATATCAAAATCAAATTCTAGCTCCCAATAAAGTGTATATTTTTTAGGCATTTTAAGCCTTCGGACAGCCTAATCATAACTGCGTTATTCTTACATTGACGTTTGGCGATATCTGTTAATATTTCAAATACTTCATAATTGTCTCTTTTCTGGAAAATTCATAAGTAGCTGAAGGTTTTTAAGGTTTATTGATACTAAATCTGAACTTTTTTTTTCTTTTTAATTTTAATAATTTAACACTTCAATGTGTGTTTATATACATGCTCTACACTACTATAGTTAACGGTAGTTTACTTTATTTTACTAATGTAAATGCTTTGCCATTTATTACCACGTACAATTAAACTTAAATCATTTTTTGTACCTGTAGATTTAAAGCCTTAATATTTTTCATTTACGGATGATCAAATGATATATTTTTGAGCAAAGATATGTAAATATACAAGAAATACGTATAGATTTTTAATAGCGGAAAATATTTGTAGGAAACCAAAAGAAATTAGATATATATCTCTCTGAAATCCAATGCAAGAATACTTTGAATTTAGATTTACTATATATAATTAGCCTATAGTTGCATGTAACTATAGTAAACTATAGAGAACTAAAGTAAACTATATTTAAGTATAGTAAACAATACTTTGACTAGAGTTATTTCATATCGCGCACAACAAGTTTGTATATTGAAAAAAAAAACAAAAAAAAAAAAACAAAGGCATTCCCTGATAACATTTTTTTTTTATAAATAAGTTATATATTTTGCAGAATGCAAAAATGGGTATTATGGAACAGACTGTACACAGAAGTGTGGATTTTGTAAAACTGGTACTTTCTGTAACAAGACAAGTGGAATCTGTCCAGAGGGATGTCAGGATAATTGGAGTAACTCAAAGTGTCTAGGTAAACAAAGTTCATACATTCACATACTTGAAAATGCATAACACAATATTAATAACGATACATGTATGTAACAGACGGTCGTATATATGATTTCTAAATATTAAGAAGCTAAGAGGCAAGACGGTTTATTCCTTTTCCTTACAAGTACAATTAGAAGAAAGTCTACAATTAAACATATAATAAAGCGAACAACAAGATGTCATCAATCTCTTATGCGACGGAGTTAATGACAAAATGTTAATAAAAGACATGCAAATAATCTCAAAATATATATACCAGTATTGGGTCAGTATTTTATAGTCTGTAATCAAAATTTTGATGTTCAAATTTACATATTCATAATCAATGCTGTATTCAATAATCTATTTCAGCGTGCAAAAACGGATTTTACGGTACAGCCTGTGAATTCAATTGTGGTAGATGTAGCAAAGGAACCTTCTGTAATAATATAACAGGGGAATGTCCAAAGGGGTGCCAAGATCATTGGAATGGTTCTTTATGTCAAGGTATAGAGGATTTACACATATTAAAATTATTCTCCTCAAAGTATTTTTAATGTTATCTCAATTTTAGTATTCCTGTCCAAAAGAGAAGATTTGTGTTGTTTATCTATATTTAAGGTAGCTCGTATGTCGGAAAAGTCTTTGTAACAAGATTTAAGACTTTTCAAAATAATAAATTAGCACTTGGTAATCAATCAGTTAAAAGCACATGGCATGTTTCCATGTTATTAAATGTAGTGCAGCCTGTGAAACTTCGAATGGTTATTACATATTGCGACTTCATATTGTCAGTCATTTTTAGGGGTCTTTGTCATGAAGAAAATATGAAAGATCCAAAAAATACTTCTTCAAACATCGTCGTTTATAGACTTTATTGGCTGAGCAGTATTACATATATGTAAGCAATATCTCTCAAGAATAGATTTTTTTTTATTTAATTGACACAAGCTATAAGTCCACGTTGAATAAAATGTAGGCAAATGAAGTCTATCTTTATTAATTAATTTTCAATCCTAAATTTGTAAATATTTTTTTTCAGAAGTCTTTGTCAAAAAGTTTTCAATCTTTAATATGATGAAGAACATGTCCAAATGATTATAAAAAGAGATCAAAATATTAACCTTTCAGAACAAACTAAAGAGAGATGGGTAATTTAACAATTCTACTTTTCTTGACCTTTTTGCATGTACATAGGATTTAATTATTAAATAACTGTTTAGGGTAACTTTCAGATTTACGATGCAAATAATTATCAAAAAATTGTATTTTTCTATCTAAAAAGATCAAATTTGATAGAAAAATTGTAACGCAGTACAGTTAAGGTGCTCAATGGAAATATCGACTAAAT
Organism: Saccostrea cuccullata; assembly: GCF_032062105.1. Lineage (NCBI taxonomy): Eukaryota > Metazoa > Mollusca > Bivalvia > Ostreida > Ostreidae > Saccostrea > Saccostrea cuccullata. The sequence continues at coordinate 48,550 of NW_026932664.1, forward strand.
TTTGTATTTCAAAATGTATTCGTAATCGGGATAGCGATTAGTTTTAGTACATTATTTATATCTGATAATTGTATTTATGATTAATAACTACATATCGAGGGCGATAATATTTTATATTTAGACTAGTCACGTGATGCGATTTTTGCACATTGACTTGAAGGATTGATGTTACATATAAATATCACTACTGCAAGGGCATAACCAAATTAAATTTCCAAGTTTAGTATATAAATATTTTCAACACGCATTGTAGTTTCTAAAAAGTGCTGCGATCCTGTCTAAATTCTGCAATTTCATTGTTAAAATTATACTTGTATGACCGAATGCTATATTTTTTGCAGGTCAGCGGCATGAAAAATTGATATAATTAAATTCTTTTTAAGATTTCATCAGGATCGCAGCACTTTTCAGATACCTTAATAGCGAGCGCAGCGAGGCGGCGCGAAGCTCCGCTCGCGTAGCGAGCTCAATAGACTAACGTGTACGAACGGAGGAAATTCGGGTTGAAATCTGCACATTGTTCCAAGAAATTTTTATCTCACCGCGTGAAAAAATTCCAAACTCCCAATAATCCTTTGCGGTACATAGCAACATTGTGGCTAAAACATACCAACAACTTACTTGAAAAAAATTACAAACAACGATTTAATGCAATCTCCATGCCACAAAACTATCGTTTGCGTCCTAAGTCAACAGGACTTTTTATTTGACGTCAAAATTTCGTCACTTAAACGGCTCGGGTATTTCCGATTTTGTCGGAAACTTCCGAAAAATTCGGAATCTCGATCCCGATGCCTGGGAAGTGATTTCTTTTTATTCTTTTTTTCTTTTTTTTAATGAACTGTGGATAGGCAGTGCAAGTAAAACCTGTGTAAAGGTTTTTGATAGTAAATAACTGCGCTCGCCCCAACAGTCGCACCGTAGAACATATTAGTTCTATAGTTGAAATCTAAAAGCTTACTTTGATCCATAGAGTGCCAGTCCTTGCACCAGATCGATTTATTAAGACCCTCCACATTACCCTCCGATGTACTTGCATACAAATATACGGCAGTGTCAATTAAATACGTAATGTACAGAAAATATATTAATAAAATAGTGAAGAAGACATTAAATTCAAGTTATTGGCCCATAGAATATCTTTAAATAATATTTTATTTAATTAGAGAACATATATTTTGTTGAGAAAATATTCTTGATCTGTCTCTCACTGCATACAAACTACGTCACGTTGTAAGAAATGACGTCATATTGGCAAGTGTACTGCGATCAGTGAATAGTTTATAAACTGTTATGTGGAATTTAACTAACGACAAAACATCACGCTGTAGAAAGTTTTTATGTAGTTTGATGATTTCTTACTGGTTAAATTAGCAGATAAACTCATTTTATGGTATTTTAAAGAAATGTTGTATGACATATATTGTGTATGATGTCATAGTCAAGTTTTCCTGTACAAATTAGGCTCCGCCTCCTTTTTGTAATCTTAACTGCGAAACAAACACCAATCATATAAAATGTACAAGTCTTAGAATATTTCACATATAATAATTATTATAAAAAAGAATGCAAATCATTTCATGATAGACGTCACAACATTCACAGACCATCTTCGAATCATTTTGACTCAAATACATTTCATCAAAAGATTTTTTTTTCTATTTTGTTTTCAACTGAAGATTTCGTAGGATTTTTGGATTTTCTCAAAATAGTTGCATGCTATTCACATTATCACAGTTATGTAATTTGAAAACATTTTTTTTTATTTATTCACTTAAAATCAAGGTCTAGTAAATGTTATGAGTTTATTCAGGATATAACTTTGGGCAATACAGCCCATCAGTTTACAAAATGACAAAAATGACATACAACATATAATACCATGAAAGGCGCCTTCAAGTTTCTACAATTTAAGAATTGTATTAAGTCATTTAGTTTAGATACAAAAATTTGTAAATTGAATATACGTTCATATCAAAAATATTTTGGCATTGTTTTAAATTGCATCCCATGAATTTCAAAATATTTTATTTTCTACAATTTTAGTGAATATTTTCAGTACAGGAAAAGTAACATTATATTAATTTTGACGTCATAATGGATCTAGAAGAGGCTAAACACATTTACTGGATATGATGTCATATGACGTAGGATCTGTGTGAAGATCCTCTGCATTTTGACAACATTAATATAGTTTTTTTTTTTTTTTTGCATTTTGCATTTCAATTTCAGAAATTGAAACAAGTGATCTAATTATTTTTTAAGCAATGATTCAGTTGTAAAAACGTATGTACTTTCAGAATTATTTCTAATGATGAAAATGAAACTTGGCATTCCAGAACAAAGGTTTTTTTTTCTCTCAAGTACTCCTAAAAAATATCATCAACTTGATACATTAAGTTTTTTTCTCGGTTAAATGAATTTATTTAAAAAAAGCAGCATTGAAAGTATAAAAATGTTGTGAATTGATTTTGGCTATTTGCATGGAACTCTACGTCTTTCATAGTCAGCTATGTTTCCAGTCTGTAGGGTTCTCAGTAGCATGTTTTAAGTTCTACAATTATCTAAACAGAGTCAGTAATCTAACAATACAAATAATTAAATGTTACTCGCATGTAAACAACCACGTTTGAAACCAACAATTTCGGAGTACTTGTTTTGAACATATTTTATTGTATAATTTATACAATGGGATTGGTTATAAGTTCTTGCAACTTAAAAAAAACCTCTCCCAATATCATATTTGGAGTACTAAAGGCATTATAATAATATTTTTAGTAATTTTGATTAATCTACCATTCGTTTGTATTTTGACCGACTTATGTTAATATTCAATCTTCTTCGTAAGTGTTTGCTTTGAAAATTAATTCGAAAAAAGAGATTAATACGTCTATTTATTCAACAAATAGAGTTCATGGCGAGTTTGACCGGGAGACAGGGGATGCTTACTCATTCTCGGCACATGATGCCCCTTTGCATTTTTCAAATATCCATATTTTTGCTTACTTCTACATTAAATTGTAATTAGTTTTAAAGATCGATCACGGTTCATTATGTTCAGCAACGTAATTATGAAACAACGCATTTTCTAAAATGCAACTCTGATATTGCTCTTATATTTTTTTTCACTTTGCTACATAGGGGTTTTCACTTAAGCACATTCAGTATCTTGTATTTCAATTTTCCTTCTTTCTTACGATATATATGTACCTGTATCAAAGGCGTATATTCATTGGGGGTAATTAGTAAAGGTATATATTGTATTCTTTAACAAGGTATAAATTTGTATCCAATGTAAGCATATAATTGCGTTGTGATATCGCTTCTATAGCCTTTTCCATATGAGCAGAATGATATTGTTTTTAAACAATGATGAGTAAAATACCTTTGTTTTTTTCTTGGAAAATACTTGTACAAGTTCGCAGCTTACACATTTCTATTTAAAAAACAAAACAAAAAAAAAAAAAAAAAAAACAAAAAACAAAAAACAAAAAAAAAAAATCAGCCATGATTCATAAATAAGGTTTCTCGTGATATGTTTTTGTCAATAATATGAATTTCTATATTTTAGAATGTGAATTCGGATTTTACGGGCAGGAATGTGAAATCACATGTGGAAACTGTAGAAATGGGACATACTGTAATGCAACCAACGGGGTTTGCCCGGATGGATGTGAGAATCATTGGGATGGCTCTATGTGTGATGGTACTATTGTTTTATTAGTTTGATTGATACGTACACTTTTGTTTTAAAATCATTTCAAATGACCATCTAAAACGCCGCCCGCTATGGCTGCTCAAGTCTTATAAACACAGCCATAGCGGGCGGTGTTTTTAGAGTTGATCTTTACCTCGCCGGTTCTCTGCAGGAAATTGAGACTGGTTCTCCAAATAAAATTGTTTTCCTATCCAGATTTGCAGATGGTGCCGAAAAAAAATCTTTACTGCTCAGTGTCTTTGAGCACCCAGTGTAGGTCCAAAACTCATAGCACCTTGCCGTTTAGATGTGGTGTATTATTGAAGGCTCTAGAGGGCCATTAAACAATAAGAAAAATATAAAAATAAAGCAAAGAAACAATAATCAATACTTTGATGATAAATAAATTTATACTGTGGCAAAATTAATCACTATTAAAAAAACTTTATAAAAAAATCATGTTTAAAGTTAAAGAGGTGTACAGTGGCAATATTCAATTAAGAATCTATGAAAGTATCATTGAATTTTATTCAGTTGTGTAGACGGAGTTGCAGATAAGAGATGGGTTCTCTTAAATATAATAGAAATGATAGTTGTGTCCATATTTTGTCACAGGAAACGCAGAGTATGTGTCAAATCAAAAGCTAATCAAAAGTAGAAAATGGCTAAATGCAACAATAATTCAGCGAAAATGTAATATTTTATGTGGTGGTTTACGAGGAGTTGCGTATAAAAGATTGATACCCAAAAGCGTAACAGACAGACACACGAACGTACAGACAGACTGAATCTCAATAACCATTTACAGTCCAACCCTCAAGTGGGAGTATAATAAAGAATGATTGAAACACAGATCTGTGACAAATAAATAATTAAAAGAAAATCGTAACAATAACCTTAAAACGAAAACCAAAAAATTCAACAACGTGATCAAAGAGATTTATTATCAATTAAAACTGATTCATTTAGATTTTTGTGATATATTTATTTGATGCAATGTTTTGTTATTATGAAATCCATACCTTCCCTACACCACCATCAACAGCCAGCCTCTAGCCCCTCTTATTCCTATGAAATAACGTTTTCACCTTAAATGGAAATCATAT
>NW_026932665.1:0-5204 GCF_032062105.1 Saccostrea cuccullata
GGCAACTGGGCTGGCCCACATAGACTGTTTATGCAATATATATGCCTCTGGGGTTAGGAAATTTAAGAATGTTGCCACAGGAGATTATGCTGTTCCTACAAAAATCCGCACTGTTATTGCCGCCGATTTCGACAACAACGGGGACACTGACATATTCATGAACAACATCTGTAGCCACCGAGATCCGAATGACAGGGAGCCCAATAAATTATTCACTATCGTACCTAATCCATCAAATAACAGTAATGATCCTGTCATCCGTAAAATTGACATCGGACAGGCTAAAGAGCCGCGGGGGTTCGGAACGGGGGCAGCGATAACGGACATGGATGGGGACGGGTTACTAGACCTTCTGGTATCACACGGGGAAAGCAAAACACAGCCATTACAAGTGTACAAGGTAAATCGTCAACTTGCTAAAGATTCGACCGGGAAAAGAAATAACTGGGTGAGGGTGTTCCCCCGTACCAAATACGGGGCACCGGCCCGAGGGGCCCACGTAAAGTTAACTACCCGGTCAGGGGCGTCACAACAGTGTTATTGATGGAGGATCAGGGTATCTCTGCCAAATTGAGCCCATGGCACACTTCGGAATCGGTGAGGATAAACCACAAAGACTTGAAGTTCAGTACCCAGATGGGGTCATTGTGACGGTTGCGTTGAGGAAGTCAGATAAAAATAAAATTCATTATGTGGACCATCCTAATAAAGTGTCTCAATAGCTATAAATACATGTATATCAAAATATTTATATAAAACAGGATTGAATCTCGTACTTTTTAAATTATTTATATATCTTATTAACTACTCTAACTATAACCATTTATTTTTTTGCAATAAAACTGCCATTTTTTTTACAAATACAAGTAATCTGAAATGTATGAATACAATTTTATGTTGGTTTCGTTTTCTGGTAATGCAAATTGTTGATTGTTTATATATAAATGTAATTGTGATGAATATTTTCAAGGAGCTTTTATTAGTTCATGTGCATATAAAAACGAAATCGTTATCAACATATTGAATATGTTTTCGTGATAATACAGGTATTGATACGGGTGTTTTATTGTCAATGGATGTCAATGAGAAATTGTTTTATAGATAAATTAAAATTGGAGAAAGAGTATGAATAAAAACGTGAAAATAATTGTCTTTGCTTTGTGTATTGGGTCTAGGTAAACATTTATTTTTACAAATCACACATGCAAATGTGCCTATTTTCACATTTCTCATATTTTTACATTTTCATAATCTGAAAAAAAAATGAGCTAAGCAGCTGGTTATTTGATTTTCGCACAATCTAAAAAAAAAAAACCTTTCCATCTCCCCAATAAAAGGGATACATGTACATCCAATGGAAAAGTTTGATCAAAAACAGGTATAAATATTTGGCGGGAAAAAGGAGGGATGCCTTTCATTGAAAAAAAAATCTATAGTAAAAGTAAAATATTATTTTGGAAGAGGATACATTCAACGTTGAGTGGCAAGAAATGACATTGAGAAGTGGATCCAACAATTTAAGGATGATTAAAAAAGTGTAAGAAACCGACGGTGTTCGGGAGAACGCATGGATAGAATCCAATATAGGAGGGTCCTTTCTAGTTTCTGTCTGCACATCCAAGTTCAGAAATCAATACTTGGCGACGGCTCTGTCAGTGCGTGCAAATCAGTTAATTAAAATTTTACTTTCAAATTTGTTGCAAGTCGAAAATGAAATAACAGCAAATTTCATATAAAAGCAGATTAAAATCAGAAATTTTCAGGCTTGCTTAAGAGTGATGACGCAGTTTTTTATAGCGTCAGCTTGCAGAGACAAAAATGCGTATTTCGTAGATCTAAATGTATATACGACAGAGATAAATTATTATTAACTCTAGAATTAATGAGGAATGTATTCATAGATTCGTGACAAGATTGTTTGTTTTTGAAATGCATTTTTTTTATTTACGTAGACAAATCGCCTGTAAAATGTTTTTTTTATTTAATTGATGATTTAATTTTAAAGCTATGGTGTCCGGATGGGGCCATTTGCGTTAGCGCGACATCGCGTTCAGATAAACGGGACGTCGCGCTAACACACAACACGCCGTCGCGCTAACACAACTTTGCACAACACGCTGTCGCGCTATAACACAACTTTGCACTACGCGCCGTCCCGCTAACACACAACGCGCCGTCACGCTAACGCACAACACGCCGTCGCGCTGACACAACTTTGCACAACACGCCATCGCGCTAATGCAACTTTGTAAGTTTCACAGTCTAGTAGGAAGTCATGTCCGGAAATATAAGACTGCGCATGCTTAACCATATAATGGATGAAATTCTGGATGAGATTGGTCTTGGGAATCTTAAAGGTACGGAAGTGTATTAGGGCCGCAGCAGTATTTTTTTTTATTTGTTATAACAAATTATTAATTTGTTATAACAAATTGATAATTTGTTATAACAAATTGATAATTTGTTATAACAAATTGATAATTTGTTATAACAAATTGATAATTTGTTTTAACAAATTATTAATTTGTTTAAACAAATTGTTAATTTGTTATGACAAATTACTAATTTGTTTAAACAAATTGATAATTTGTTTTAACAAATTACTTATTTGTTTTAACAAATTACTAATTTGTTTAAACAAATTGATAATTTGTTTTAACAAATTAATAATTTGTTTTAACAAATTAATAATTTATTTTAACAAATTGAAAATTTGTTTATCAAATTACTAATTTATTTTAACAAATAACTTATTTGTTTAAACAAATTGATAATTTGTTTTAACAAATTGATAATTTGTTATATCAAATTAATTATTTGTTATAACAAATGAATAATTTGTTATAACAAATTAATAATTTGTTATAACAAATTAAGAAAAAATACTGCTGCGGCCCAAATACGCTTCCGTAGCATGCGCAGGTCTTATATTTCCGTACACGACTTCCTACTAGACTGTGAAACTTGCAAAGTTGCGTTAGCGCGACGGCGTGTTGTGCAAAGTTGTGTTAGCGCGACGGCGTGTTGTGTGTTAGCGCGACGGCGTGTTGTGTGTTAGCGCGACGGCGCGTTGTGCAAAGTTGTGTTAGTGCGACGACATGTTGTGTGTTAGCACGACGGCGCGTTTATCTGAACGCGATGTTGCGCTAACGCAAATGGCCCTATCCGGACACCATATTATACACAGTATAATGTGTTTGTGAAAATACCAATGCCCCATTAGAACAACTTATGACGGTGGTTGAAGTTTCTCAAATGCAAGTCAAATTCCAAGGTCAAAATTGTTGGTATCAAGAGGGAGGTCTTTTCACAGGGAATACACTTGTGGAATATGAAAGCCCTGATCTTTACTGTTCAAAAGCTGTGGTCAAGATTCTTTTTCAAAGTGGGTCAAACTTTTAGGTCAAGGTCAAAAATATTTATATCAATTTAAAGGTCCTGTCAAGTGAAATCACAGTGAATGCATGTGTGAATATGAAAGCCCTAATTGACACTAGCTGTTCAAAAGTTAATTATGGCCAAGGTTAAAATTTGTGTATTTTAGTAAAAATGAACCAAACTCCAAGGTCATGATCAAGGGGTCAAATTTGGTAGTATCCAAAGAAATTAAGCTCTTGTCTGAAGGAATACACCTGTAAAATATGAAATTCATCCCCAACACAGGAAAAGGTTATTTGCAATGTTAAATATTTGGTGGACAAACAGCTAGACAGACGGACGGACAGGGCAAAAACTACATATATATATACACTCGAATCTTCAAATTCCGAAGGAATAAAAAATGGATTGTTTATTCTAATCACAGGCACTTGATTCTGTAAAACACACACACACAAAGAATGATATACTATTAATCAAAAATGTTATTACAGTAAAGTGTCCTCATGTGGCTATACCACATGTATAAAAATGCCAAATTAAAATTTAGAAGAATCGACTTCATGCAAAATCTTATAAATTTGAAGGTAACTGAACAAATTACGTCGGGACAGTATCTTGAATATACTGCACATTATTTCTCCCTATTTACATAATTTGGAGCTAGGCCTACATCAGGCTTTTTAAGTATTAAAACTCGAAAACAGTTTTGTTCATACAACACATGTACCTTTATGATTTTTAATGAAGGTCAGTAGCAATGTTTTTATACTGATTTAAATGAACTTAATACTTATAAAATTGATTGATTAATTCTAGAAATATTTATACATACAAAAATTATAAGTTTTCTGTCTTATCCGGCTGATGGAACCGTAATGCGAATAGTTTTAGTACGACTTAACTAATTCCATTCAACCGGAAGTTGAAGTAAAACCGCTAGTTTCGAAAGCATTATTTTTAATTTGAAGAAAAAATAATCGATACTGCGATTTTCATAGGTGTAACTTTTAGAAAATTATATATATTCTTTATACTTTAGAATAAGAAGATGTAGAAGTATCATTGAAATGGTAAGCGCTTCATTTTATTTTCATATTTGTCTTCCATTTTTTTTTTCACCCAGACTTGTCGGGAGGTTAAGGGGGATGAACAAGCCATATTGGATCAAGTCTGGTGTAAAATAAGATAGATCTATACCAAGAATGTGCTTAATACTCTACCAAACTAGCCCAAAGTTACTCAAAGTGCTAATGCACTCATTGCCTACAGTTAGAGACCAAAATTAGGAAATAATTAACATGATTAAGATTATTTTGTTTTAATTAGGAGGAAATTATTCATGTTAGAACTGCGCAGCTACAGCATTCACGAGATGAAAAATGCATTGAATATGATATCGGTTCGATTCATTGATAATATGGCTACAACCATTTGTTTCGCTTTTTTCTTGTCATTAACTCATTATCCGCCATTCCTCTGTCACACAGAGTTCAAATAACATTGATTTTAGAATAAATGCGACCATAACAGCATCAAGACAAGAACTTTCTAAGTAATAATCCTTAGGTTATATAACTTACTACTTTTAATTGTTGCATCGCATCGTCTGATTGATGAAAAAAAACGCAGTTTTAACCCCACTCCAGCAAATCGGGAAAAATGTTCTGTTTATTGCTCGAATTTCCTTTTTCATATCATTCCACTGAGCACATGTTTGGCATGCGCATATATCTGTTGTGGATAGATGCATTTTTTACCATGATTATACAGTCAGGGGTGTGATTGAAATCCATATTTTTAAAAAAGATATTTTCAGTCATTAA